>NW_015091088.1:716775-747360 GCF_001431845.1 Calidris pugnax | reverse complement strand
GGGTTTAATATTTTTCCTAGAACTTTTTTTTTTTTTTTTTTTTTTTTTTTTTTTTTTTTTATATAAAAAAAAAAAAAAAAAAAAAAAAAAAAAAAAAAGGAAAACCATTTGCTTGCATTATTACATTTTTATTTTGCCATAAACACCACTGTCTAAAGCCAGCTTGCTTCCAAGTTTTAAACTCCACAAATAAAACCTACTTGAGAAATTACACTCATTTACATATCCAATTCCAATGACCACTTTTTCAAGCCATTCCACACGCAACAATGAGCATCACAAAGGTCAACACGGACCTTTCTGGCAACAGCCCCCTCCTCAGCTGCGCCGTGTCCTTCTCCTCTCCTGCTCCGCATGGATTCCAGAGTTGGGACTCGCCAGCAGTCACTCCTTGGTGGTGCCTGAAAAGCCAAGCGACACAAAACCTCCACTGAACGTACAACAAGTCTCCAGCCCCAGGCGCCTCCTCTCTACTTCCCGGCTCACCTCATCACTCATCCCGTTCCAAAGGCAGCCCCCACAGCGCCTGCAAAAAAAAAAAAAAAAAAAAAAAAAACAAAAACCAGACGACCCTTTCCTTATTCCTTCACTGCTGCTAAAACTTGGGTTTAATTTCTTCCTGCCCATGCTTTTGCGGCACGTTGGCTACGATTTTGCAGAAACATATCCTACCCCAAAACTGTAGCAGTGTGTTCAGCTACTTCTTTTCAAGAGTACAGCGCAGGCTGGACTTCAGACTTGAAAAGTCAGACTAATATACTGTAGAGCACAGGTTTGCTTGCGGGACTCCACTTTTTCTCATTTAGCATATACTATTGCAACAGAAAATTGAAGCGATCCTCTTTTTCCAGACACTTTCATCTTCACCACAACCTGGCACTAAATGCCACACGTGATGTAGCAAGCTTTTGAAACGCCATAAAGGAAAAAAAAGAACTATACTATCCTTAATAAACACACTTGGGCATCTCTGAACCTAAGACGTATTGGGAAGATCACAACTATAATCCAGAATGAATCTGATGCAACACATCAGGTTTTCAATGCTTCTAAAGTAATTGAGATTTCTGAAAAAACCCCACTACTTAAATTAAGAAGAAAGCGGCTACAATCTTGGACAAGAAAAATAATGGGTACTATCAGCACTCTATATACAGAAACCAATTAAGAGCTGGAAAATATCTGACCCACGTGGATAGAACTATTGACTAACGCTCGATCCCCATCCGATCTCAGCAGCTGGGCTTGCATTAGGAACAGCGAGGCACCATTCACACGCTGCTCAATAAATTTCCCTAAAGTAACACACCCACCATTATCCGGTCTAATGTTCCAGTTGTTCCTCAAGTCAAGCAATTTTTACAGAGAATTTGTCTTTATTCAGCTGCTTGTTTTTTCCTATAAACTCATTTTTTTCCCCCCTCTCTCTCTGTGCGTATGCGCTGAGATCTCAGCGTGTGGAAGTACAGGCAGGCACAGAGAACCTTTTATATAAAAACAATGACAGCAACCCAAGCTCTGACCATTGTCATGATACAAAGTGATCATGACGAGTTTTTTAAATTTTATTTATTACTGCCACAATGCTTCTTTGCTTTCACATTCTGGCTAAAATCAGAAGTGGAAATGACAGAAAAAAGGGTGTTTTTTTTAACACCATTAATTTTAAGCCAGAACAGAAGCAGGAAGTACTGGAAGTTTCACAGGAAAGCTGGTCAGTTTAGTTTTATTGCCGGAAGCTACCCCAACATTTCTTTCAACATTTGAACACAGAACAGATACAAATCTCTAAAAATTAAGGTTCACGTGCAGCAAAACCAGAGCAACACGTGAATGGCTGCTGTTACCAAACTGAACTTGAACTACCATTACACCAAGTTCACCACATATGTGTATTCTGGTATAATGTTTTATTCAATAAAACAATAAAGCCTTAGTTATTCAGGATAGGGACTACTCATTTTGAGTTTAAAAAGCCATAGTAGGTCATTAAAAATTAATACAGAACTACCCCTCAGTCCTCATGAATAGCTTGACTGCTACACAAAAATCCTTGGAAAGCTGTATTTCAAAGCAGATGCTTTTCAGTTGTGTACTTAGAGATATGGAAATCATCACAATCCATTTCGGATGGGAAGGGAGGGGGTGGAAATCAGTTGGGAACCAGAGCTGAGCCCCTTCCTTGTGCGGTTCTGAGCACTCACCAGCACCTGCTGGGAGCAGCATCAGGCACCCACCAGCACCTCGCTGCACATGGGGCACCACCCCCCCAAAAAAAAAGTTTTAATTTCTATAGTCGAATCAAACACACACTTTCATCGTTACTGCTTAGTGTTAATGCCAAACAGTGGCTTTTTAAAAGTTAATAGGATATGCACGTGTATATAAAAGGTGGGCTAAAAAAAAAATGAAAGGAAATAGAGTTCTCAGTCTGAGTCATTAGAGTTGGTGTGTTTCTTGGCATAAAGCTGAATAAGGAGGGGAAAGGAACAAGAAAGGCTGGAAGACGAGGCTGGAACACATCCAAGTTTTTAATGCTTCCAAAGCAACTGACATTTACTGGCCAAAGAAGAAAACATTTCAGATTATTTCAGCCAAAACAATCTTTTTTTTCTTTCCCCTAATTCTTAAATCGCTGTAGTTACAAGGGCAAGGCTCTGCCTTATTCACCTGAACTACCCTCCATTCTATCAACTAGCACACCAGGCATAAGGCTATCAACGTGGGTGTATTCTACAAAACAAATTCAGTGCAGAAAAGAACCCATACTGGACTGTTCTGTGAAGGCCACCAGTAACCACAATGCAAGCCTGAACTTCTCATCACTGTGCCAAGTAACCCTGGCCAACCATGACATGCATATGGGTGACCAAGACAACAGTTTGATACTCAGGAGTTCCTGAAGTGCTTTGTGTTGCCTACCCAAGCCTGGAGGAGGGAAATGAGGACTGCCAGGCACACCTCCCCAGGCAGCACGGGCTTGCTGAGATGAGCAGGCGATGGACAGGAGGTGGGATGCACATGTACCAAACCCTGGTTAGGAGACCAACGGCAGAGGAGAGAACAAGGGCTCCATGTGCACAGCCACAAAGGCGAGCTGCAGGCTGTCTCCCCCGTCCTTGTGTTTTGAAGTATTCCATAGTCCAACTAATTGAAAGGACGGCTGCACTAAGAGGAGATGAAAGCAGATGACAATTTCTGATGTAAAGCAGCATCTGACAGGACTGCGAGGAGTTTGAAGAGCGAATTAAGTGACACAGATGGACATGGAATATAACAATGGAATTCAGTATTAACAAATGCACACTGAATGCCAACTTCGAGGATTTTTAACTAAGTCATTAATTAATGGCTCTAGAAAGGGAGTTAGAACAGCTCAGCAGAAGTCTCTGCTCAACATCTAACTGTGGTTTAAAAAAGAAAAAACAAAAACCAGAACCACAAATTCCATAACCTTGCATGAACAGAACTGACACTATGAATAACGTTAGTCTAATAAATGTCTTCTGGAAGATAATAGTGCAGACTCCTCTAGAACAACAAGCTGTGGTAGTCACCCCAAAAGATGCTGCTAAACCAGCCATGGTTACCTCTTTCAGAAGGAGATAACGTGTCTGACTGGGAATGGAAAAACCCTCCAAACAGGTTGTCTTCCTGCACAATCCTAATCTGTAGTACAATAAGACAGAAAATGATTTGGAAAAGGAAGTTTGGCAGTTTCTGTCTGCATATACAAGATTGTGTGTGTGTATATAAATACAAACTAAAATTAATTCCAGCAGGAAGTTACAGAAGTCAAGTATGGCATGTTTTATGTGAGGCCCACGACAAGGCACAGTTGTTCCATTTACACAAGGTTTATTACTAAGACTCATTTACCAACAGGCTCGAAGGCATGGCTCTGCCTCTAACTGTTACAGACCACGATAAAACAACAGTGGGAGAGATTACACCATAAAAAACAGAGATGCTCCTACTTTCTCCTCTGGAAACATACAGCACTGACACCTTGTAGATGAGATATTGGAAAGACGAGATATTGGAAAGAGAGGAACACAGGGTCTGATCCACCCTGACAATCCTCACAGCACACCATCTATCTGGCACAGACAACGCTTACTCCACAGTGGGTCTGGCCCCAGTACCAGCCAAAAGGAGCCCCGCAGAGGAGCAGCAGTCCCTGCTGAAGCTGGACCAGGCTTTAAACTAAAAGAGAGTAGATTCAGAGTGGACAAAAGGAAGACATTTTTATGATGAGGGTGGCAAGACACTGGAAGAGGTTGCCCAAAGAAGCTGTGGGTGCCCCATCTTGGAACCGTTTAAGGTCTGGTTGGATGGAGCTTTGAGCAACCCGATCAGGTGAAAGATGTCTCTGCCAGATGTCCCCCCTGGCAGGGGGAGTTGGTGGACTAGATCATCTTTAAATGTCCCTTCCAATCCAATCTGAACCATCCTATGATTCCATTATTCTGCCTGGCCTATAATCTCATCTCTGCCCTTCCTGGCTATCAGCCACACAAAGCCAGCCTAGTTGGAAAAAACAAGGAAGCACCAACCACATAGTGCCAACAGCCAAAAAGATAGAGGATACAGAAAGACAACCATGCAGGCAACCAGAAAGCCCAGCACAGTGGAGCCTCTGATCCTCCTGCAAGTGGGAATGACAGCCCCACATGAACAGTACACAGGGGCCACTCAGAGAAAGGCTTAACTCAGGAAGGGAGAGCAGCTCTCCTCCTAATGCCTCTGATCTCAGACTCACCTCTTACATAGCTCTAGAATATTGCCTTTGATGAAACTGGTACATTTTCCATCTGGAGATTTGTCAGACTTTTTTGGCAGCCATTTACCCCAGCCACAGAGCTCTCCTCCTCTCGTCGCTCCACACAAAAATAGACACAACAGGACCCTCTACATAAATTGCGCAAAGTTTAAATTGTTTCAGAAACTGCATACTCAGCATCTAGGAATGCACATATTGCTTAACGATTTTCTCAGTACCGCATGTGCTGCTAAAGACTTTTCAACCCCTTCACCTCAGGAAGCATATATTTAGTCATGTGTAGGCAAGGATCTATTTTCTCAGAGAACTAATGTCCTAGCTTGAAGCTCAGATAAATCAATAGCCCTTAGATTAAAGCATCTTGCTGCCCTCAAGACAAGTCCAGAAGAATTTCTTTCCAACTGAAGAGAAGTAACGTTTTTATGCCTTTTTCTGCCATTTTGTAAGCCAGGCAAATTTGATTAATTTTTTTGTGTTCAGAGTTAATTAAGTGGTCTTCAGAGACCATAAAGATTTTTCACATCGTTTGCCTTTCTGTGCTAGGAGAGTAACCAGTATTGTTGTCCAAGCTACGACTTTTCCAGGACATTAACTCCTCCAGTGGATAACATCTTCCAGCTCATCCAAATCCTATCTTCTCTACAGGGTCTCCTTTTAAAAGCCCCTTATTTCAGTAGAGGTGCTAGTGGAGTGCCACACCAATGACAGAGCTGTGTACAGATGTAATAATTGTAAAATACTTACAGGGATCTACCTTGTTAATTTCCTACTTTCTTTCCTACCTGTTCCCACAGAACAGTGAATTACCAACACTTAACAAATCTGCCTAGTTGGAAGATGTGACTGTCCTCAATGAAGGAGATGCAACTGAAAGTCCTCCACTGTTTCCCCTAGAAACTTGTCAACTCCAGTCATAGGAAGCACATTTTGCTGCTTGCTGCTCCCCTCTACATTCACCTCTGGGCTGTATTAGATTTTACTCTCTAGTAGACCACCTCATTTCAGTTAACAGCTTGCAGAAAATATGGCTTGTCCAGATCTAAGAGCTTCACAGGTATATCAAAGGTGACTTACAAAGACTTACAAAGATGAGAGCAAAATAAAGATTTGAGGGGACTAGTGAGTGTGTAAAGAAACCAGTTCCCCAACAACTATCCGCACTCAAACATACAATGGAGTTGCTTGTCATGCAAGCCTAAGATTAGTGTTCCCTTGATGAAAATAGTAACCGTCTCAATTCAATTTCAATTCTTGCAGAACAGCTAAAGGCCTGTCCATATTTTCAGGATGTCATCCAGATGTCTGTGGACTTTTATACAGCTTAAAATAAAGGAAAAGCACTTGCAAAGGAAGGATAAAATAGCGTGATGTACAGTCTGAGCACAAAACCCATGCTTCAGCTGTAATGAAAGGATGTTCCTGCAAGAAGCCAGGCAATGTGACACCAAACAGACCAATGGGAAAACAGGTACCCGACCTCTGTGGTAAATTGTACACCACTGTATTCAACAGTGGACAGCATCCTAGAAGGAAAGAGGGCGGGGAAAAAAAAGGAAAAAATGAGGGAAAAAGCACTGAAAATGAGAGCCTTTGGACTTGCCTGAAATTCCACTCACTACAAGGACCAAAGATGCCCACAGGCCCCAGGCCAAATGCACTCCATGGAGGTGTCTGCTTAGCCCTTTCCAGAAACAGTGTGGAAGTTCGCACTCTCCATTACAATGGGGTGAAAGTCCCCTTCATGCAGCAACTCTGCAGCAGCAGCACTTGCACAGAAAGCAGAGGGAACTGGGACCACTTGCCTCCTTCCATGAAGATGCTGAGAGCCCTACCTCTCAGAAGAAAGCCCCAGCCATGAGGCGGCTGTCTGCTGCAGAAGCTGGGAGTCAATGCTCCCCTTCAGACACGAGTCATGCTGTGCAGGTAGGGCTCCATCAGAGAAGGTTAATAAGCAGAGATTGTGTTAGTATACAAGTGTATACTATACGCAATCTCTGCCTATTAAAAAATCATGTTAGTATACATTTGTATACTAACCGAAGAAGTTAAAAACAGATGATTTTTCTCAACTGTGCCTTCCAGCACACTTTGCTCAATGAAAAGAAAACTAAAATCTAGAGGAGTTGTTGCATTTCTTAACCTCTGCAGACTCACAGCAATCATAAGTGGGCAGTCTAACTGCTCAGAAGGTGATTCGACTGCACCGCAATAGAAATCAAGATATCGGTATAGAGTGGGCTACAAAGCACTAAAAATTAAGACCTAATTAAGTTATACATTTGTGCATCATTGCCCTCTCTATTAGAGTTTGGAAAATTGAAGGCAACATGCTATTATACATCATGTGCTATTATTCACATAAGTGCCTAAATTACAGTTTGGGAGATACTAGTTATGTGCTTATTAAAAAGCCATTTAATTCATCATATAATACACAGACTTCTTTTGAGATTAAAACAGAAAACATGAAAGCAGCATCTGAATAGCAAGTCTCAATCAAAAATTATTTCTGCTGCCATAACAACAGTTTTCCCCTCCAGATTTTGGTTTCCCCCTCTCACGCTGAGCAGCAGCAGGGGCTGGAGGAGAGTTTCTGAAGTCTGATTCATGCTATTCATACTTACCTTCTTTAAACAACGCCACACAGAAAAAAGCGTAGTGACTACAAACTGTGAGAAGTGTTCACAACTCCTCAGAAAGCTGTATAAAATTGCTGATAGAAACCAAATAAGAACAAAGTTCAAGGACCTGAATAAATCAGGTTTAGTCCGAAGTTTAGAGCAGAAGGTCTTGGGGTGACAAGAGGGAGGTAAACATCCACATTGGATGGAGCAGCGCTATAGGACTGGTTATTTTGGAAGCAGAGGACATCCTCAGATATGCAAAAAATGGTTAGACGTGGGGATACAATCAACTTAGCCTTTGCAGCAGATGCAATGGAAGCTTTGGCCCAGCCTGCGTGGACGAAGATGCTGAGTAGCTGTCAATCACACATGGCCCTTAATGAAGTCCTGCTGATGTTTCACACCCAGCTATCGCTTTTTGTTTCTCTTCCTTATCCTTTTCACCTTGTGCCTAATTGATTACAAGCTTGGCTGGCACTGGGATTTGTTCAGCTTCACGGTACACCAGCAAGGAAGGGAGCCCTGAGAAGGGTCTCTGGCAGGGCCGAGCCCTGGGTCCCCAGCTGGGGTGGCAGCACCCCACCAGCCCCATCTCCAGCAGCACAGCATGCCCAGGGACCCATGCCAGAGTCCCAAGGCCACCCAACCCCCAAGCCCTGCCCAATCAGCTGCTTTTCCCTGTGAACACTAACTCCCAAACCCCAAATTCGGGGTTTTATCAGCTAAGCTTTTCAGAAGCCGTTTTATGTCAGAAATAGCTTTCTAAGCACTGTTCTCCTTTCTCCCTCAAAGGATTTCACAGACCATCAGGGAGACAGAAGAAAACTTCCTCTCAGAATTAAAAGTATTTTTAAATATAAATATATATTCAAAACAGGCTAAAATATTTAAAAGAATTCCTAAACTGTGGTTTGTTTCATGTGAAGGAATTTTTGTGCCTTTATCGTTGAAACCACAGCTGTGTAGTTAAAACGGTGTCTGATTTTCCATTTTTCATCTCATCGTTATTCCTTCAACAGTAATTCACACTAACCACAGTGTATCTTTTATCTTAACAGTTGATAAGATTTTCTGAAGCACTACTTTATACAATGTCTACTTGAGCTAAGAAGGCTATTACCATCTTCATGTCAGAGAGAGATAAATGACAGCTGCCCCAACACTGCAGGCTACTCCAGTCACATGAGCAACATCTTTCCCAAATTACTCTTTTAACCATTAAATATGTGTGTCCTCAGTTAGAAACCACCAAACAGAACACAGTCCTCCTCCACAACCAGCTTTAACAACCAAGGATGCCACACTGCTGCTGTAATGGTAAGTGACAGCACCAAGTGACAGAGCAACTGGCTCCAACAAGGTGCACGTTATCCTTCATTTGACTTCATGTATTCTTACCACTTGCTCTCAACTACGTGGGCCTCAAGCTTTTGAAAGAGAGCAGAAATCCAAAACGACATACATTTAGCCTGAATGGGGTCTTTGAAGGTTTCCAAGTCAGACTTCCTTTGGATTCAACAACCAGCTCTTGGAAGAGCTAACAGCAGCACCTTTCTTGTATCCTTGCAGATGGGATGCCCATACCTACAGCTAATCCCCAAACCATCCCTTTATAATCTCCCCAAGCTTCTCTGCCTTCAATCTTCAGCATAGGAATTAAAAAAAAAAAGGTCTGGAAAGAAATGGAACAGAAAAAGAGCTTAAAAATTCCTTTCAAATTTTTTCCTTTTGTTTTGACCTGTCTTACTGTAAGTTAATTTAAAACTAAGACTGCAATTTTCAAGGCACGAAAAAACCCACAGGATAAACAAAAAGAACTTTTACATGAAGGAAAGGAATGCAGTTGGAACAAAATATATCAGTATTAATGCTTTTAAAGAACTGAACAGGAAATTCACAAGAAGCCATCCTTAGCCACAAACATTTGGCGGTTTTCATTTAAAGGTACTGGTGTATCACAACTTTGACCACCCGTCTAACTGTAAATATTTAGGGCATCAGGTAAATTCAGAGAAAAAGCTTCTTTTTTAGTCAAGAACACCCAGAAACTTACATTTCTCAAGAAAGTCTCCTCATTTCAACTGAAAGAGCCACCACTCAGTGCCAGGGAACACTTCTCCAGCACAGCTTCTCGTGTTGATAACGAGCTGGTTGGGCTTTCTCCTCCTTGCTGGCCGAAGCAATCCCTGCTGAGAGAAGAGGACAATGAAACACCCAAGTAACTTCAAGCAGGGTCTAGGTACCTACTTCCTATGCAGGTCTTTCTGGTTTTCTCCCCGTGACGAGGCAGCTAAAGGCACTCTGGAAAAACAAAACACCCCAGCAACGGGAATTGGGAGCCCAACGCGACTGGATGTGTTTGCAAATCCTGCCAGGAGCTTAATGCCTGCTGTAAAACGTGGCTGCCCTGATGAGGAAAAGCAGAAATACTCCTGAGCACATGCTATTCAAAGACCGTGTCAGCTTAGGCTGCCAGGCTGCTAATTCTTGTTTTTATAAGTTTTTTTTTAAACAATCTGTTGGCTAGTCTTTCAAGGAGAAACAGCCTGGCACTGACTCCAGGTCATTTATGAAGTCTTTTCTTGTCTTAACCATTTATAATAAAAAAAGAGCTGAGCCGCAAGTAAACGAAGGACCAGCCAGAAGAATTTCCCTCGTGCCAGTTCCTGGATGTCACACGATCCCCGAGGCTGTACCTACCACGCCAGTTGTCATCTCCATGACCAAACGCCAGCTTGCAGCTGGCACTCAGAACGCCAGAGCTAACAACTGAGGTGGAGAAGTCTCCCCTGGGGCTATGGAAAGTGATGCCTTAGGGACACCTATGGCCCAAATCTATGACTCAGTAAGAAAAGACAGAAGCACATCTGTTTTACTGTCAACAGCACAACATTACTCAAGCCACCTCCCTCCACTTTTTTCCCCCCCAAATCCATTATCACAGTTACCAAATATTTAATATATGCAGGAATCCTTACATAAACTAGACGTTACAGCACATCTTAAATTCCCCAGCGCTGCCAATGTAGACAGATCCCTTTGTGATGAAGCATGACAAGGTTCTGCAGGGAACTGAAGGCAGGCACCTTCGTGGCACAAATCCCCACCACCCGTACTCCCCTCTTCTGGTGCCTTGCAACACGGTTGCCTTAGCAACATAAATCATCTTACTGGTCATTAAATACTATTTTTCCATATAACGTTAAAACTGTTCCACAGTAAAGTGTTTTTCTAAATATAATGCTTTCCCCAATCAATGCTAAAAAACACTACTTAAGCAGTTTGACACGGCCAGGGGTTTTAAAAAGAAAATTAAGATAATTTACCAGCAACCTTTAATCACTTGGTTTGATGGGGAAAAAAAAAAGAAAAAAAACCAGAAAAACACTCCCAAAAACAACCACCAAAAAAAACCCAAACAGAACTCATCAGCCACATTGACCTTTCTCATCCATTTGAACTTAGAGGAAGCAGTTGTACAGCAGGAAAGGTTTTATTAATCTTTCTCTGCATTTCTGGTCACACGGGGACACGAGCAATGAATGCTACTGCAGGTTACCCATGGGGGAGGGACGTGTTCTGTCCTGATTGCAGTTAAAAGGTATGTCTGTACAGAAAAACCTCAAATAACACTGCAAGCTCGCGTTTTCCTCGGCAGGGAGCAAAACACAAGAAGGGAGATGGAGGAGAGATGTTTATGGCCCAACCTGCCAAGGCAGACTGAAACGGGGCCAAACGGCACATGTGCTTGTGCCTCCTCTTCCCTGTGCCACAGCTCCCCTGCCTCTGCCCCCTCTTTAATCACGTACAAAACCCATGAGGAATCTTCCACTGCTGTGCTCCTGCCTTCAACACAAAGCCATGCATTTTCCCCAGGCTGCTCTGTATCAAACCCGCTGCAGTCACTAAGCGATTGCCAAACACTTCTGCGTCCAAACACAGCTACCCTCCTTCACAACGTACTGCAGCCTGGTTTGGGAAGAAAAAAAATAGCAGCAAAGTCAATAAATCTTTAGCTTTGGGTAGCTTTGCTTCATGTTTTGCAGCTTCTTCATATATATATATACACACACACACACATATATATATATATAAAGATGTACTACTTGTCAAAAGCGAATGTTTTCAGCTAAAGAGTATCTTGACCTCAATATTTCACCAGTCTAATTCAGTCTCCAGTTTCCCCTCGTCAGACAAGTAGCTCCTCTTGGTTCTTGGATATATATCAATTTTAAAGAAGTACCAGCTGAACCATTAGGGCTAAAAGCGCTCATCTGAAAAACAATATCCTGAAACTACAAAGGTCACACTGTCTGCCAGGAAAGAGCATCGGAAACGTGCTCCAACCCGGCTGGTCCCAAGACACTGTCAGCCCAACGCCAGACCCAGCTGAGAGCCAGAGACTTCCAGCAAAAGCAAAGCTGTCTCTGGCTTGCACTCTTCGGGATGCAAATGACCCAACGTCAAGATATTTTTGGAGAGGGAGAAATAAGTTCATATGAATTCATAAATTGATATGAACAAAGTGACGTCTTTCAAACATGATTCAGGCCCCGCTTTTACCAGAGGGAAGTACTTCAGCCCATTTATCCCATTAGCATCAGCAGGCCAAAAATCAAAGTTCTGCAGGCATTAAAGTACTGCTTAAAATACAAAAGCAAAGCTGAAGAATCAGACGTTGCTAAGCAAAAAGGACAAAATATTTTTCTGGCAGGTAAAAATGTTTTCCCTGAACATCAAAATCCCTGTCACAACTTAATAGCAGCATCCCAAGCCATTCAGATCCAAAGGTCTTTGAGGAAGTTGGGAACAACATCTTTTATGGAATTAAGCATGCACAATGCCATGTTTAAACCCTGACCACAAGCAACCTGAAGTCAGCACTCCTCCACAGACAGTCCTACCTCACCTCAATTCCAACAGGTTACTTAGAAGTAGCACACCGTGCATCATTAACAAGGGTGTCAAATGCCTTCCTTAAGAAAAGAAAAGCCTATTTCCTCTGGTGCTCTTTGAGTCTAACACAGCACAGAGCTTACCACCTGAATAAAAGGTTCACCAATGACTCTACATATAAAAATCTCAAATTGAAGATTTTCAGTGCAGTCGTATATTTAGGGAGGTCATCCCTCATCCTTGCTCTGATGTCCTTGCTGTCTACCCTACAGAGCTGCCTTCATTTGCTGTGCAGGCCTGCAAGGAACAAGAACAGACACTGCTGGGATCATCATTCCCTGTCTTCATGGGATAGAGATGGAATAGGCAGTTCCTAACCCACCAACCACAAACTGGGGAAGGCTGGTAGCAGGAAACTTCTAGGGCTGGTCGCCCTTCCCTGGTGCTACATTCAAAAATATGATCACTTACCCACAGCAGGGCTACACTGACATTTAAAAAAAAAAAAAAAAAAAATCAGGGAGGGGAGATGGTGCTTGGTATTTTTAAGTCAGACAAATATAAAACATAAACTAAGCCCCAAACCTGGGGGGCTTCAGGTTACACACAACTTGACTATGAACTAAATTCAGATAATGATAGCATTTAATTAATAGTAACATATTATGCAAACTTCTGTATTGAGCACGCTGGTTTTATAATTATGTATGCAGTGAAGTCCTTGCCAAAGCCTTTGCAGCAAGCAGAGAAAAAAATCAAAACTCTACTGCTGCTTTTTGAATCCACCTCCTGGTGAGATCCAAGAGACCAAATGGGAAGCTGCATCCACAGCCTGGGAAACTGCATGGCCACGAGTGCTCCAAAGCCCAGGAGCTATAGAGCACTTTTCCCATTTCCCAGGCTGAGTAAGCCAGTCCAGTTCCCCCTTAGTGCCACTTCCAAAGACAATTAGCAAAGTGTGGTTTCAATTAGCTTTTCCAGAGCCATGATCACACAGAAGAGTACTGTACGACTTCAGGAAGAAAAAGTGTGATAAAAAAAAAAGGCAAACTGAGGCGGAGCTGGAAAGGAAACTGGGAAAGACCAGAGAAAATGAGAGACAAGAAATCCCAGAGCATCCCCCCACAAAATGCTGGGTATTACTTGGGGCAAAGCCAACGTACGTGTTCAGAATGAGAAGCCTTCTTATACCGAGTTGGGTTTAAAATTATCTCACTTCTCATTATCAAAAAGATTAATTTCTTCCTAGACAAGGCTTCTACAGTACACTGTATAATGGCTCGCTATATCTACACATCTACAACATCCCATTTAATACCGGCAAGATTACCGCCTCTTTTGTGCATTCCTAACTTATGGGTGCCAAAGCTGTTGTGGCAATATCCCATCGCCAGCCTTGGGGTCTCCTTTGCTCTTCTATTATTTCCCCTTTAGCCAGACCCTGAACTGCTTTATAACTGTAATGACCTGCTCCTCTAGTTTAGAGTTTCCCCACTTTATGCCATAATAAGTCCAGTTCCCCCTTAGTGCCACTTCCAAAGACAATTAGCAAAGTGTGGTTTCAATTAGCTTTTCCAGAGCCATGATCACACAGAAGAGTACTGTACGACTTCAGGAAGAAAAAGTGTGATAAAAAAAAAAGGCAAACTGAGGCGGAGCTGGAAAGGAAACTGGGAAAGACCAGAGAAAATGAGAGACAAGAAATCCCAGAGCATCCCCCCACAAAATGCTGGGTATTACTTGGGGCAAAGCCAACGTACGTGTTCAGAATGAGAAGCCTTCTTATACCGAGTTGGGTTTAAAATTATCTCACTTCTCATTATCAAAAAGATTAATTTCTTCCTAGACAAGGCTTCTACAGTACACTGTATAATGGCTCGCTATATCTACACATCTACAACATCCCATTTAATACCGGCAAGATTACCGCCTCTTTTGTGCATTCCTAACTTATGGGTGCCAAAGCTGTTGTGGCAATATCCCATCGCCAGCCTTGGGGTCTCCTTTGCTCTTCTATTATTTCCCCTTTAGCCAGACCCTGAACTGCTTTATAACTGTAATGACCTGCTCCTCTAGTTTAGAGTTTCCCCACTTTATGCCATAATAGATGGCATAAAGAACCGGAAAAAAAAAAAATAAATCAATTTATACATACTAACCCATATTTTAAGGTGGAAAAAAAAAAGATCATTTACTCTGGCACAGCCTACATATGGATAAATTTATGCTGCATTTTGTCCCATTTTCCATTCATGGTTTTAATCATTCTTTAATATTTGTTTTAAAACTTTACATATCAAAAGACTTGACTGTTTCTTCTGTAAACACACAACACTGTGCCCCAAATGCACCAGGGCTGTTACCATTTAGGAAAATAAATAACTTTTGCACGTGTTTGTATTCTATTAGAACCAAACGCAAGAAATATGCAAAGAATGAAAACACGGTACTTCAGTGCTCAGGGTAGAAGTTTAAAATCATTTTAAACAAAAAAAACCAAAAAAACAAAACACAAACAAAAAACACACCACAAAAAAAAAACCAATAATTTAAAAGGCAGAATTGGCTCCTTGCCACCCATTGTAGAGTTAAAAGAGTAAAAAAAAAAAAAAAACAAAACAAAAAACCAAACAAAAAACAAAAAAAAACGTGTTTGTATTCTATTAGACCCAAACGCAAGAAATATGCAAAGAATGAAAACACGGTACTTCAGTGCTCAGGGTAGAAGTTTAAAATCATTTTAAACAAAAAAAACCAAAAAAACAAAACACAAACAAAAAACACACCACAAAAAAAAAAACCCACCCCAAACCCCATGAAGTTCTCTTTCACTACAAACAGGGTTGATCTGTATGTGGAGAATAAACAATATATTTAGTCACCCAAGAAAGTAAAATCTTTTTCTACAGCTTCTGGTTCACTTACTCCAAGAAGTAACAGTCTGCTGAGAAACAGAAATTCAGCGTTTGCGTTTTCCCTTCCAGTAGGAAAAGCAACCCCGAGAAAACCCACGTTTTCCTTAGCAAAACGTACCTGTTAATTTCTCTTCTTTATACAATACCTAATGCAGAGCAATGGCATTCCTATCCCTGTCAGCAACACCAGCACCCACCGACGCTGGGAATTAGCCAAGCGACTAATTGCGGGGAAGCGCGATTGTGCCACCAGCCTTGGGAGAAGGTGTTAAGCCGCTCCGTGCCGGGGAAGGGACATGTGAGACCTTCCAGCTCGGGTAGTGGCACGCAGGTCTCTTCCTCCACCATCCCACACAGCTGTCCCGTGTCACACGAGCGTACATTCGTACAAAGGGGTCACTGACATGGAATTAAGCCACCAAATTCAAGCCAATTTAGATATCTGAGAGCATGAGAATGAATTCACCGGGGTAAAGCTCTGGTTACGTATTCCAAGTTTATTTGGAGCAGCAATTAATGCTCTGTATGCTGAAGACTTCCATGTACATGCCAGTCTTAATAGGAGTCACTCAAGAAGTCACAGAAAAAATCCCAAGTATTATTCTCACTACGCCTGCTGGGATGCCCAGGCAGTCTGTAATATCCCTTTCATACCACTGAGAACTGCAGCACACAAGGAATTAAAACACCAGAGTTTTTTAATAATAATACTATGGATCCCAAATCTGGTGGCTGGCCACAGCCTAACGAAACAGACGTGCAATTAGCGATTTACCGGGATGCAGGCTAAAAGTAAGATTTGTTTTCTCTAGAGAAAAAGACAGAAGGACAAAAATGACAATGATTACAGTGAATATTCAAGCAAACAGATCCCTTTGGATAAAAGCAACCTGGAAGAGTCTAGTATACTGTCATCACTCCTAGCTCCTATTTTTATCCTACAAAAAAATGAATTGACTAGTGGCTTTTGTATGGCCAATGGCCCTACTCAGAACATGAAAGTGCTAGTTATTCCTCATTAAAAAATACTTTCTTGTTTTTACTTCGGGGGGTGGGGGGAAATCAACAACTGTAAACACCTCTTTTCCCACCTTTCTTTTTAAGGCATTTTGGGATGACAATCCTTTTGATTCAGAAGGGGTACCAGAGACCCATGGAAGCAAAGAAGGTGCAGTCCCGTGCCCCAAAGGCCAGGCATCCCAGCTCAAAAACATCTAGCGCAAGTTTCACTGAAATACTTTTTCTGCCCTTAGGACATGGCCCAGCAGTCAATTATCATCTCACAGGAGTAAAATCCAAAATGTGCCACTTGCCTGAACAGTGGCAACAACAGGCCTCCTCTGGCAACGTGATCATCACTAACACACAACTTGCGTCCTAAGTTTTCAGTTCAAAAGATTAATACAGTTAAAGAAATTCACATCTCACAATCAGTATTCTGGGGGACGTTCCCTGTCCTTTGTGCCTCTCATGCATGGTTTCCTCAGGTGTGAAGCCAGCCTTGTTGTCACTCAAGAGAGGACACCTCCTCACCAAAGGGGACAGTAGGAGTTCATCTGTGAGGCCAGGGAGAGGTCTTACATCATACATCAGCTACCTACCTCATGATAGCGTGAGGCACCTTAGGACAAAAGGCAGCTGAGGACAACAGGTAGACATCTGGGCAGCTCTGACCTTGACTCCTAAGACTACTTCTGCACTTCTCCAGCTCTGTAAATTGCTCAGTCCCCATAAGCTTTTATTATTTGGGTCACATCTCCAAGGAACCTAACCGCGATTGTGAGAATACACTGTGGAAGCGATGAAGCTTTCTTCAGGGACAGCTTGAGGATACTGCAAAGCTCAGCACAGCAGCAGCACCTAAACACAGCATCTGCCTACACAATTTCATTTCGGATGCGGGACAAAGAAGTCAAGACTTGCTCATCTTCCTTTTCTCCTTCCACTGTGGCCTGAGTTTCATTTCTGAAGACAAAACCTCTCGTTTCTTATATACATGAAACGTTTAGGCTTGCCTCACTCATTGTGGAAAGGACAGCGTAAAAACAGTAACTGGGTCAGGGGAGCAATTGTCAAAAGTTAGATTAACATGGAGAAATCCACATGACAACCGGAAAACCAGTAGATCTAAAAAATCCTGTTGGCATGCCATTTCTTAACTGTGGATTTAAAACATCTAATTAAAAGCTGCCAACCCCATGCTAACATGAGAAATACTTTGCTCTTTATCTTCGGTTTTTAAGAAAAAGGTTGTTTTAAACACAGAAATTGTTATACCATGAAATAGCAATGACCATGTAGCAGTCTCCTAAGACTGCTCCTGTTCAGAAGCAAAAAAGCAAGTTTCCTGATCTCTAGTCTTTCAATGAGCTGTGTTTCTACAATAACAGTTCAATTTCTGAAGCCATCTTTGGTGCCTCTTAAGATAACAGCTCTAGAATTAGACTTCCCAATAGAGTTGCCTCCTCTTTTTTTTAAAAAAAAAACCTGCTGCCTATTAGAGGGGATCAAACCCACACTGTTATTTCACAACAGTGTTTTCCTCTGTCAGTCTTCAGCAGCCACTTAGTAAAACCAACCTGCTCCAGCTGCATTACTCTCACCTTGTAAAACAGAGAGGTTCTCCACAATTGAAGTTACTTTAAAGGAACTGTTTTGCTTTAAGTTTAATCATTTTATTGAGCTTAAGATACTCTGCTGCTTTTTAGTTATGGCCAACAACTACAAAAACATGCATTTTGAAAGAACTAATAATTTTACTACCTCTGATTATAGTGACCTCCGGAAGAGCCAAGTGTTCATGTGCACTCTGCTCTGCTTGGAATAAAAGGTTCTTTCACCCACAGCTTCTGAGAGAGGCAGCAACACACCCAGGAGCCTGCCACATCCAACTGACAACCCTTTGGAAAAAAGCTAGTTTTTACTTGTCCATTTTTACTACCCAGCTGTGCCCATTTGACAAGCTTTGCATGGGGTCTCTCAAGGCTTTTTAAAATTTCCTGTTGCCCTGTGAAAGCATTTGAGTCAGCTTATGCTTCTGGACTAGAAATAATAAGAGCTACAGACACTACTACATTAGGAATGGCCAAGAAAATACAAAGGAACATACAGGCTGAGTGTGAAACTCCTACACTCCTAGACCTCAGCTTCTGCAAAACAAAAACATGTTTATTCTCAAATTCAGGTACTTTCAGAATCTTTCAGGACACACCCAAGCCTGTCCTTAAAACAGACAAGGGGAGGAAAAAAAGAAACCTAGAAAACATTAAGTGAGTTTATATTGTACCTGGAACAGAGCATGCCTTCCCATTGCTCCAAAGAGTTTTATTTCAAGGTTAGTGCCTAAATCCATGTGACTTAGGCTTATTTTACTGCTGCATTTTGCAGCCCATTTCATCATCTAACTCCTCTGTGTAATTAAAATTCCTCTTCATCTATTTATGTGCTGGCTCCTGCCTCCACCTGAGCCCTCTGGCAAGTGCTTTTCCTGATCCAGCCTTTAGGAGCATCAGTATCTTCACTTTGGAATCACAGGGTACATGCGTCACTCTCCTTAGAGCATCCATCTCCTCCCTCAGTTTTTAAAATCTACACAAATTCAGCTCAATTCTCTACCATGATGGATCTAGAATTTCCACACCTCCTTTTAACTCACATTAAGCCTGCAAACAGGCTTCACATCCCACTGTACCAATATTGGTACTGTACCAATATATTGCATTTTCCCCACACCAAAAACATTTTCTGGCAATCTCAAAGAGCAACCTCAAAATGGGGAAAAGCCCAGTTCCCCACTCGATCGCTGGCCGCTTGAGGAAGTCCTCAAGCATTCACACTCAGCAGCAGGGAAAACTCAGGACGTGCTAACACCATGTGCCAAGCAAGAATGCCCTCCGAGAGCCCAATGCCGCTGTGCTGCAGGTACCAAGGGAGCACAGAGGGCCAGCATCCACCCCTTCAGTTCCAGAAAACTAATTAAACTACTTCAAACACCAGCATACCATGAATTTTCCATCCCTGTACAGAAGCAAAAGCAATACAGGCAGCGGGAGCTAAATCTCACCACTGGCTAGGTTTGAACTTGGATCAGCCACTCGGTGTCTCCAGAATCAGCTCCACACCATCCGCTCCTGGTTTTACCGCCAGCGTGTTGTGTGGGTTAGCAGTCTTATTTTAAACCTTGGCACACGCCTTACTTAAATAATCCACAGATTTAAAACATCCTCAGGACTTACAGAGATGAGCCTTAACAGCTTTCTGGGAGTAATAGGATTTATCGGGCCAAAAATTAAGGGGTTACAAACTCAAACTTCTGATTTATAGCAGAAGTTCGTATTTCTTAAATTAAGTCCTGGTGCAAGCTGGAATACTGTCAACCAGATCGAGTGTTATTTTTTCCAGCTCTATATTTACACTTCAAGGATTATGCAGAAGCACAGAGTAGAAGCAGAGAGGCAGGCCAAATGCCTCAACATAAATCTTTTGGGGAAGGTTCAGAGAAGTTTGGGTTATCTGCCTTCAAATGGGTTTTCAAAGCGGTATAGATCTAGACATCCAGGAGGACTCAAGGAAGGAGGATCCAAGCTTTAAATTTAGGAAAATAATCATTTTACCTTGCACAGGCACAAAAACTCAGACAAGCATTGCCAGGAAGGCGAATTTCTCTTCTGCCGTGGAAGGAGGTGCAGCCAAAGAATTTCAGCCTCACCCATGGAAAATTAGCTATTTATTTTGCATAAATCCCACAAAACGTTTTCCGCCCAGCTAGTGCTCCTACCTGCTGGTTTAACAGCAGCAGAGCTAAGGGCTGTGCTGCAGGATGGCAAGTGGCCAGCCACCCATTCCTGTGTCACTTCAGAGACCAGGGGGGTAGGTCTGCTCATTAAAGACGCTGGGTTACTGCAAGGCAAGGACAGAGGCTGTTGTGTCTCTGGGGCTCCCAGGGTCACCAGAGCCACTGCTGCCAGGGAAACGCTTTCATACAATTCTTACCAGCAAAGTCTGTCCCAAATTTAGGGATGCACCTTACCACATCCTGCCTGTCAGCCGTCCCCATCGCTGCAACACACATCGGAAAAGAGAGAGAAGAAAGAACATCACCTCCTGACTTGCTGGCTGGATTGGGAAAGCACTGAGGGATCCCCCTCTTTCTGCCCAAAAATGAGTAAGTAAAACCACATCACACCATTGCATCTGTTCCTACACACTGGCTGGCCAAAATCAGAGCCTGGAGACTGTATTTCAGATTTCTAGCCCAAAGCAGGCTAGGAAACAACAGAAACATGAACGTGACTCCTGCCTGGGGTGCAAACCTTCAGCGATGCTCTGAGGGCCCCACCACTCCAGGACTTCCTGGCACCAAGCCTCACCGACATCCCTGGGAGCCTCCCAATCATCCCTCTTGATCCCCCTTCCCCGGGAATACTTGAATTTTCCGTGGTCTTCCATGAGAGTTACCCTGCAGTGCAAGGCCTCACAATATCAACATACTGTTAGGCTGCAAAGATACATTTCCCAGGGACCACTTACGCCGTTTCCCTGACAAACAGCACTATCTTTATCACGTTAGAACATATTTGTATTGATTTTCAAAAAAGACTGACTGGTCCCTAAACACCCATATGCCTCTACCAGGGAACGTCCTATATGTTGGCACATATAGGACCATTATGTTTACCCAAGTTTAAATCCATACTTGCATCAAAGGGAAGCATACAGGATGTTTTATTGAAAAAGTTTCAACATGCCAAGAATTGGCAAAAAATGCAGCTAGATGAGCGCTGATGTAACAGTATGCAAAGACTATGTGTTTTAACCTTATTTTTATATAGCCAAGTGTGGCTTGCTAGCAGCTCTTGCATGTGCTTAAATAACAGCACATGTTGAAAGCAAACATTGCTTTGTCACCAAGTTATTTCAATATCCTTGCGTAGTCATCTTAGCAGCCTACAAACTTACCTAACAATAAGACCAGTCTCAAACATTTCTGAATTTCTGACAAGCAAACATCAAATAATTGAAAGCTTCTCTTTTCAAACACATAGGTATCGTCAAACATTTTTCTTATAGTCGAGAACTTTTTAAGCTAACAACCTTCAAACTCCTCAAATTTGATTTGCCTAAATACATACAGCTTTAATATATACAGATGTGAGTTAAGCCATTCCCTTTACCGACGGTTTTCATCTTGCTTCACTGTTTTCCTGAAGTGTGGTGGAAAAAAACAGGAGAGAAAAAAAAAAAAAGAGGCAAGCAGGCTCCCACAGGACTCTAAAAATATGAGCTATTTCCCAAGCAGACAATCCACACCATCATTCAGAGTCAACTGAAATGATCTTTATAACCTTTCCCTTTCTCTTTACCCATCAGCAGATACTCCATTTCTATTTTATTTTTAAGATTACTTCTACATCTATACTTCCGCAGAAAAATAATATCAGAATAAAACTTAATTTCTTAAAGGGAAAAGATTTTTTTTATTAAACATTTCAATTTCTTCTAAAAACCTCACACCATAAGAAGAAATGAGCAGTAAGTAATGGAGAGTACAATGCCTTTTTGGTAGCCTGGATTAACAGAAAATCTGGATGGGGTATTGACATTTTACACAAGCACACACCACTGCGCACCGCTATCTTGTGAAATTATACATCATTGAAATAGGGTTCTGATTTGTCAACATTTCCAATAAGCTCCAAAGCCTGTGCAAGGGCAGTACAGCTTCCCACCCCACATCCCTCACTCCTTGGGTGAACCCTCCTCTCCCAGATACCAGCCCTGTCCTCCAGCACCAAGGCTGAAGCAGTAGGGACCATTACGCGTGGTAGACACTGGCATACGTGGGTCTCTGTGGTGTGGGAGAGGAGAGGGCAGAGCTGCAGCAAGAAGAGGAAGGAGACGAAGGCAGGATGAGGGCTAGTGCCACAGCACAGTCCCTCTGCTAGCACTGGATTTCCTTTTCTGAGCCACCTCAGCTCTGCACCCCTCTGCCTCCACGGAGATCAGGTACCCACTCCATCACCACAACCCCCTCTATCCCAGCAGCGAGGCTTTAAGGCATTAAAACAGACCTCAGACTCTCCTGGTAGGACAACACAGACTTTGTCTCTTGTCCACTTCCCACGTTTTCCTGTGTCAGAGGAAAACAGCTTTATACACTCAGGAAAAATGGCCACTTAAGCTTTCAAGAAGGACGAAAAAACAGCAATAAACTTTTGCATAGATTATTTTCATTCCTTTGAAATACTTTACATCTTTCTATTAAAAGGGAGTTTCCAAAATTGAACTCTGTCTTAACACTTTTACCCTTGTGCCTCCTTCTGCTGACCAGTATCACTACAGGGGTAGACAGCACGCACCCAGTGCCAGACATTTCACTGGCAAACAGAAGTTTCCCCATGACAAAACCAGTGGGACACCCCTGGCTTGTGGCTGCCTGCTCCCCAGAGAGCACCATTTTACACCCAGATGGGTACCAGGGAAACAATCCCATGGAGATCCAGCCTCTCCTGCTCACACACACATGGCATGCAGGATGCCAACGAGACAAGGTTGTGCCAGAGGTTTCCTTAATACCCTGTGTATCAAACACCCAGGTTCCCTACTGTATCGTTGCACAAGTTCATACATTGCAGCCTATACGTATATCTTCAACTAATTTAAACAACCTAATTAAGCTATCTTTCCATTATGCTGCATTTAGGTCCCAATTTAATCCGGCAAGCGCCGAATTCTCCACGTGAGAGCAACCCTCCTCCTCATTTCTCTTCCTTGCAGCTCCTTTTCATCTTTCACGTTGGTTCTCTGTGCAGCTTCCTTCACAGCTACAGAATCCACTACCTTGCTAAGAAACATCCCTTCCTAACAGTAATCCTCTTTGCAAATAGAATTAACAAGACAAATGCAAACACGAGAGCAATGAATTAGTTGTCATATTTGCCCAAACTGCTGCTTCCAGTTCCATATAATGAAATTCTGTATTAAAATACATAGGATGGCTTAATGTCAAGCTCCTCATTCGCTGAATTAGGCGGCTGGCCAGTAACACCCTGCAGCATCTCCCTCCAACCCAACTGAGAAATTATACTTAGGAGGGTTCTGGTAAAGGCTTAACTAATTTGTGCCAATATTAGTCACACCAAATTACTGTCATTTAATAACTGGAGAGCTTTCTACCCGGAGAACACTGCAAAGGAATGACATGTTTCTACAACAGACAACAACATAATATGTAAAGTTTATGGTAGTTTCTTCTGTTCAAACAAGTTAATTCATAAAGGTAGGGAACATTTAGTGCCTGCCAACTTCCTTCCCTTTGGAATCTGTCCTTTAGACACAATAATTATACCAGGAAACCTCCCTCCATAACCAGCTCATAGACACAAGAAAAAAGCAAAAACAGTTGTGACTAACAGAGTCATGCATGAAACACATTTTAGCACTGATACCACACACAAGGAGTACTTCTAAACACATATTCTTCACTTCAAATCTGCAGAAATAGTTTAGAAACATTCCTTTTGATGCCTTTGAAAATTAAAATGCACTTGCACTGAAGAAAAACAAAAAACCCACAGACAACAAAACCACCAACCTTCAATGAAAGAACTAAACACACCACAAAATTGCTTAAAAGCATATCACAGCAAGGCACATCTACTGCTTCCAGGAGGGTTTTCCCAAGGGCAGGCAGAGCTGATGCTTGTCTGATGGGATACATTACCTGGGGTACAATATAATCCGGCAAGGAAGACAAAGGAAAGAGAGAAGGATTTCTGCGGGGAAAAAAGGACAGCCAAACACTAAGAACTAGACTACTAAATCAGTGTGTTAGAACTCTGTTTTGGCATAAGCTACAGGAGGACAGCACTGACATTTTAGCAGAGGTTTTTCAATTGTGAAGTCCAAAAGATTAAACTGTCAAATGTAAGTCTGCCAGGAGTTTGCTTAAAGTACTTTACAGCAGCAGCGCTATTCCTAAGGTAAAACAAACCAGAATTACAGACACTGGCTACCTTGCATTGAGACCAGATACAAAAATTTACATGTTTTATTTTGTAGCAAACTGTCCTCTGTCACACATTATTACTCTTAATGCACTGCTACCCAAGTTTACATTCATCCATACCCGAGAGTAACCTGCGTCTGACTTCGTTCATCTGAGATCAGTGTTCAGTATCAAATGCAGCACAGACTACTGATAAAGGCAGAAATCTGCATCTAGTTAATCATCCTAATTGTTATGCCAACCACTTTAAAAGGCACTAATCAGTGTTATACACAGATGTAAAGTGCGTTCAGCAGTAGAAATCACCATCTAAACGCTTACCCAAACAAATTTCACATTTTAAGGGGAGACCGAAGCTCAGCACATTTTAGTTAAAAAATGAAAATGGAATTCAATGGTAGGAGACAGAACTTAGAGGCTCACCTTAGATCTTAAGCTAAATCAAATTTGATCTTTTCAAAGCATAAAACACACCACAGAAGGTCTACTCATCATCCTGCAGGCAATGGAGGCCAAGTGCCTGCTGTCTTTGCCAGGGCAGGCTCATACACTCAATTCCAGTCACCTCGCTGCAGGGTCTGCCCTTGTACCCTTGGAGACAGGCTTCCACAACCAGGACCTCCCTGAGGAGGCACAGCTAAACCAGGGTCCATCAGCAATCTCCGCAATGCTTTGGTCAATTTCTTCTGCCAGAGTTCTGCAGCCTCCCACTTGAAACATCCTCTGCGGAAGGTGAATGGACAGTGGCAAAGCCCACACCTCTGCCAGGCTAATAATTAACTCAACTGATGCCAGTGATGAAAGAAGTTGGTCACCTGGATAAATAGTCTGCTAGAGAAGAGTCAGAACAGTTTGTACAGAGAGAAACCCTGCTAACAAACCTTTCTGAGTTCAAAGGTGCCAAATATGGACAACATACACCCACTCCTCCTGATCTGTCTGAATTTCCAAAATGACTTCAATCAATAAAAACTAAGGGCTTTCTTAAGGAAACTGGGCAGACAGAGGTAAGAGGGAAGGTCCTTTGTGGAGAGATAGATGGCTGGAAAATAGAAACTGGGTAAGTCTAGGAATAAACAATCTCTTCCTGGACCAAACAGAAGTCACCGATGAAGTTCAGCAGTTCATGCTCAGACTTTGGCCGTTTGACACGTTCGTGTGAGACAAGGAAAGGGGAATGAACAACAAGTTGCAGAAGTTTGCTGATGATAAAAAAAAAACCAAAAGTATTGTGGTCCAGGATGTGAGGAATTCCAGACAGTCTGGGGAGACTGAGTCAATAACACTGCAGAGGAAAGTTAATGCAAATAAACACAAGGGACAAGCACATGGGAAAGACACAGCCATTGCTACACATAACCGAGGTATTCTAAACTGACCATACTCCTGAACAACATCTTGACATTACGATTGCACAGGTCCATGAAATGAAGTCCAGGATGTGAGGAATTCCAGACAGTCTGGGGAGACTGAGTCAATAACACTGCAGAGGAAAGTTAATGCAAATAAACACAAGGGACAAGCACATGGGAAAGACACAGCCATTGCTACACATAACCGAGGTATTCTAAACTGACCATACTCCTGAACAACATCTTGACATTACGATTGCACAGGTCCATGAAATTAACTCACTAGCAGTCCAAAACACAAATAAAAGTTACAAATCATTAGGAAAACAAACAAAAAATAGTAATGCCACTGTATAGCCCCAAAGCTGCCCTACCTGTTGAAAACTGATCCCTACATGCTGAAAAGCCCAGATCCTCTCATCCTAAAAGGGCACGTAGAACCAGGACAGACCCTTGAAAAGGGACGCCTGCAGTCAGGAATGCCTTCCCTACAAAGACTATCTGAGTAGGCAACTCTTCAGCAGGTAAGAAGCCAACTTGATGAGGAAGACAGAGGCTTACAAAGTCACGAGTGGCATAATGCAGGATCAGTAACCATCTCTGTCCCACAAGAGCTAAGAACCGCCAAATAAAGGAAGGCAGCCTAGAACAAGCAGGAGGAGGGAATTCTTTACACAGCCAGCAACAGACCCACAGAACAAGCAGCACTCCTGGCCAAAGGCCATGGAGGCTGCAAGAAGGTCCCAGGGGCCTCCGGACAGACCAGACAAGCATTTGGAACTGAAAGCCACCAAACATTTTGAAACAGGGAAAGGCTGCAATCAACTCTGGCAACCCCAAGCTGAGAACAACATCTATAGATGAGATAGCATCTATAGAGAAGGTTTTGAATAAGGTCATCCTGTTTTTATTCTTCCTTGGGCATCTGCTTAAAAGGAGAGAAAAAAGAAAAAAATTGAAAAAAAAGTTTGCAGAAGACAGCAGATCAAAAAGGGAGCAGGCTGAAGGTGAAGGGTTAAAAAAAAACCTAGAAAACTAAAGCAGGACCCCCCCCACAGCATCCCAACAGCACCCTCTGCTCCTTAAAGCTCTGAGGCAGCAGCAGTTAGTCTTCTGCCCAGAACTATGATGAGACAAGGAAAGAGAACCAGGCACAGAGGTGCTGGGATCCTGCCCATCAAGTCTGGAGCTGATCAGCCCATGGAGCTGTGGCTGGCTCAGACAGGGGCAGGAGGCAGCTGGCAAGAAGATCCTATTCTTTCATAGGGTGGCAGACAGGAAAACTATAAATCAAAAAAAAAAACCACTCATAAGCTCAGGAAGAGGCTTTGGAGGAGCCAGAAGAAGAACTGCAGCCTCATGCATTAGATGTACGTCTCAAGGTCTCCTTTTCCCAGGAAAAGGAATGTGAGTCACTGAGTCAATGAAGTACATTATAAACACACCCCCTTTTCACCCCTCCTTGATTAATTTTCTCATGTTAGATTTCAGTGGGCGATAGACCAGCCTAAAGTATAAGTCAGCCTTCAGGAGCTCCTCATCCCTCCCAATGGCAAAAGACCCCTTTCCTTTCTGCCACAGGGCAAGGAAACAACACAGAAGCACTCAGAGGCATCTCGAGGTGCTGCTTGGAGGTGAAACCAGCCACCACATGGCTTGCTCGAGTCCTGTGTGGCATACTGGGCTAGAGAGAAGAACACTTGGTCTGGCCCACCACAGCTGCTCTTCTACGCTTACTACATCTCCTAGAAGCAGCCAGATACTGCTGACAGTCATAGGAGCTGTTATATAGTATTGGTTGTATTCTCTGTTGCACATAGAGTATTTTTGGAACCGACTACAGACTTCTGTATGAATTCAACCACTGCAACCACCACAGCAGACAACTCCCAGGTGTTCTGCATAACAGCAAATCCCATGCACAACGAGCTCAACTAGACTTGTTTTCAAATTCACTTTAAATTTCATCTATTCCAGTCCTCCAGTGACAGTGTAGCTTAGAGCACTGGGCTCAGTTCACATCACCTGGGTCTGCTGTACAGCCCCCCCAAAAAGCCTCCTTTTTTTTTTTTGAGAAGATTTGTGAATTACTTCAATAGAAAAAAAAATAATGTTTTCTGCAGTTCATTTTTTAAACTGAAGGATAACCTCAAACTGCTATAATGTTTTCTGCAGTTCATTTTTTAAACTAAAGGATAACCTCAAACTGCTCACACACTTTTTTTTTTTTGAGAAGATTTGTGAATTACTTCAATAGAAAAAAAAATAATGTTTTCTGCAGTTCATTTTTTAAACTGAAGGATAACCTCAAACTGCTCACACACACTAATAAATAGTCTTTTTTTGCACAGTTTTAACTTAAAGAAAAAGGAATTTCCACACAATTAGAGGCGGCTATAAGCCAACACTTACTATTTTAGAGGGGGGAAAAAAGCTAACTTACAAAACATTTCAGAAAGCAGCACTTTCTGGCACTAAGCACATCATAACCCTTCCTAAGTAGCAATACAAGTTGTAGAGCAAGCATTTTATGTCAGTTTTGAATGTCGCATTTTAAAAATAAGAAACATTAGTGCGGAAAGTCTATATTCAGTTAACTCAGACGTATGGAAAAAGCTTTTCCTGAGTCACTAAGCCTCGTCTCCTACTGCCACAGCCAAGCCCCCGATATAAAGTTCCCCAGTTTATCCCCAAGAGCCAGTCAGGGGTCTTGCTCCCACTCCTCCCATTTGAAGGTTGTTCTAGAACCTCACTCTTCGGGAAGGAACTGTCTGAATTCCAGCTTAAGTTTCTTTGTGCCAGTTTATATCCGTTTGTTCTTGTGCCAACATTGTTCTTTAGGTTAAATAGCTCCTCTCCCTTTCTAGTGTTTATATCGCTGCTGTATTCGCAGATTGCAATTGTATCCCCTCTCAGGCCTCATTTGTTAGGCTAGACAAGCCAGGCTTTCCTTGTCTCGCCCAGAAAAATGGTCATTTCTCTTCCCCAGCCCCTCTTTGCAGGGGCATGCCTGACCCATGCCTGGTACTCCCTAGGAGCTCTCACCCATCCCACCACCCCTCCTGCCCATGCCCTGGCCTAACATGCTCCACCATCGCTTGGCAGGCGACGAGCTAACACATCCAGCACATCTCCTGCTCTGCTGTCCAAGCTCCTTGCTCACAGCAGGGAACAAGGGCAAAACCTCATCTTTCTTCTACTAGCCAGGGGTGCACATATGGTGCAGTTTGTTTTCAGCACAGATGATTTGTTCAGGTGTGACAGCACAACCCATAGATCTACCACCTGACAGGTGACGGAGATGCAATCAGTTGATTACCTACCAACTATCAGGATTCATTTTCGTTTTTCACAGCCTCCACTAAAAAAAAAAAATAATCCTTGCAGTAGACAACCTCAAGCACTCACATTCCTTCCTAACTCACTCCCCAAGTCACCACTCTCTTTCTTCAGCTCAAACCCTGCAGCAGCCCTCTCTACGTTCCTCAGGCATTTCCTAAGGAAGCCACCGTTCCCCCTGACCAAGGGCACAGGAGAGTCCACCCAACGCCCCACCAAAAATGACCATTTTTGTCACTGTTCCTGACTTAGCTGCAGAACTGAGAAACAAAAGAAATGATCCAGGCTTTCAAGTCACATACCCCCTTTCCCAAGAACTGATTCAAACATTGTTGTGATCCACTGCTTAGATGCCTCCTTCACCAGGAAGGACATATTCACTAGTGCTGCTTCAGAGCCAAGAATCCTCCTCCTTGTTACAACCAAGTCATGTATTCTTCCTAATACACAATAAAACTATTCTTCCTCCCAAAGAGTCCTCTGCAAACCTCAATCTCCCCTAAGTGGCCAAAAAAACCCAAAATACAAGACAGAAAGTATTCCATCAAACACGCATCGCTGTAAAGGAAGCACAAAAATACCCACACTCAGCATGGCTGTTCTAGGCAAGGAAGTTAATCAGCCAAGATTTTGTCCCAAGGTCACCATAAGAGGATGTCTCTCCCTGTAAGTGCCAGGACATCTGCACGCTTATTTTAACCAAATGTAATTATACAGGCAGAAAATAGTTTCAAACACAAGACAGACAACTCGTTCAAGCTTCCAGAGAGTACCAGAGCATGAGACGGCAGGATGAGGAGGTGTCAGACCTAGAACGAGCTGGAGGAATGCAATGGAGAGACAGAGGACACGGGAAGCCTGCAGCAGCTCAGCAGCAACCCGCACCTCGGCTTCTGGGGTGATACGGCAGATTTTTGGTGAAGCACAGAAACCTCGCTGCAGATACTGCTGTCCTGCACAACTTACTGCAGATCCCCGTTACCCTGTAACCAACAGCACCCACAGCACACACAGCACCTACCAGCCCATCACCGCTGCAGGCTTTGGGGTTTTGGGGTTTTTTTTTTTGCTCGGGTTTAGTCATTTTGCGTTTAAAGCACAGATCTGCACTTATTCTCTCTAGCAAGTGGGAGCTCAGCCAAGAATCATAAAACACGCTGCAAACGGACCGGCAAAGCGATGAGGTACGAATACAAGCCATTATACTTTCCCCCTTCCCTGCCCCAATTCACTCCCTCTCTGGCCGCAACCCGAAGCGGCTCCGCTGCCGCCACAGGACCCAAGGGATTTCCCCGAGAAACTTCCAGTGGGATTAAAGGGGGGTTTGCTCCCAGTCCCGTTTTTAATTTATTTTTTTTTTATTTTTTTTGCGCACTCCCATTTGCAAGCCTCAAGCACGATTCAATCACAGCGCGGAACTCGCACAGCCCCCTCTAATACCCACCAAAAATAATAAAATTAATTTTTTTAAAAAAAAGGTAGTTCTGCAAGCACTTTTTCTGCATTTCATGCTTTTTTACCTCGCCGTCCCGGCCGCCTCTCCCATCCCCAGCAGACCCGGCCCGGCCGCCGTTCCCCCCCGGGGGGTGGAAGCCCCCGCCGGCTCCGGCCAGCCCTGCTCAGCGGCGGCGGCACCTCTGGGCGCCGGGGGACGAGCGGCGGCGGGGAT
>NW_015091088.1:704435-716533 GCF_001431845.1 Calidris pugnax | reverse complement strand
GCCGGCCGGCCGGGGCGTGAGGCGCGGTTCTGGGTCTCCGCTGCCGCCCTCACCCACCCCCGAGCCGCCGCCGGTGCCCCCCTCACGGGCGGGCTTTTAGTCAGCAGCTCCAGGGTGTCTTCCAGAGCAGGTGGCCTCCCGTGAAGGGGGGTTTGTGCGTCAGGGCAGGTGTATGGAATCATGGGTTGGAAGGGACCTTTTCAGATCATCAAGTCCAGCCATCAAACCTAAGACTGACAAAAACCGTCACTAAACCACGTCTCTCAGCAGCACGTCTGCATGTCTTTTAAATACCTCCAGGGTTGGTGATTCAACCACTTCCCTGGGCAGCCTGTTTCAATGCTTGACAACTCTTTCTGTGAAGAAATTTTTCCTAATTTTCAATCTGAACCTCCCCTGGCACAACTTGAGGCCGTTTCTTCTTGTCCTGTCGCCTGTGATTTGGGAGAAGAGACTACCACCTCTCTACACCCTCCTTTCAGGGAGCTGTAGAGACCAAGAAGGTCTCCCCTCAGCCTCCTTTTCTCCAGATTGCTCTAGGCAATCCTGCTTCAGCAGGGGAGTTGGACTAGATGGTCTCTATGGTCCTGTCCAACTCTAAAAAAATTCAGTGAAATTCAGTGAAAACCCCAGCTCCCTCAGCTGCTCCTCATAAGACTTGTGCTCCAGACCCCTCACCAGCTTCATTGCCTTTCTCTGGACCCGCTCCAGCCCCTCAACGTCTTTCTTGTAGTGAGGGGCCCAAAACTGGACACAGCACTCAAGCTGGGGCCTCACCAGTGCCCAGTACAGGGGGACGATCACTGCCCTAGTCCTGCTGGCCACACTATTAATGAAAAATCATTTCTTCCCCTTGAGGGGGGAAAAAGAAGAGTTAGGCTCGTGTTGGCTAATGTAGTAATACCCTGATCAAGATGAGGCAGTAGAAGTTACACTCCCAAAATGCCACCTGACATATGCCAGCAATAAGGAGAGTCAAGAACTAGACAGCCAAGCAGGTTTGGAAGCCCACCTAGAAGGATGGGTGGTTTTTCACGCTGGATATGGACTGCAGTAGCAACACAAAGCCACCTACATGGCTGATGAACATCTGCGAACCCCTCTAGTCATGGACAAAATGGTGGTGCTTGGCTCCAGCTTAGTGCTCCAGGCAGTGGTGTTTTGGTGGGTCTGAAAAGTTACGTGGCCACTGTGGATGGGAAGAAACAGGGTGTTCTCAAGTGCGGAAAACAAGCAAGTGAAGGGTCCAGTCCTGGAAACCTCACCTTCACAGTACCACAGAGTAAGGCACAGAGAGCGAATCCTTAGGCACATCTTGAGATGAATGAGTGAAGAATCACAGCAACATCCCAGACAGCAGTGAGGCTTCAAAGAATGCACCCATGGGAGGATCCTTCTGTTTAAAGCCTTCCAGATATGTGGGATTTTGTCTGCTCTGTCAAGGTAGGCTTTTGAGATTACAGCAGAAGAAACTGCTTATTGCTAAAGCAAAAAATTAAAGATGGGATGTTAGCTCGGTGGAAAGCATGTAACTGCTAACAGACCTTTTGCTGTTACACCTGTTAACAATCTTAGGAAGTCTCTGGAATAGCAGATGCAAAACAATCAGCAGTAAAATACAGTGTCGTACTGGAGTGACCAAAGGCATACAAGGAGATCAAAGAAGACTATTACAATAATGAAATGGCCAGTCTTATTTTCTCTTAAATGAAAACACATTTAGCAATCCTATTGACATGCCCAAGTCTACTTTAAAATTTATCACACTATTTATAATGGCAAGTGTGTTTATCTGGAAGGGATGATTTTTCCTATGCATTCCAGAGCCTTCTTCACTATTTTGTGCCCTGTCTTTATATCTGTGCTCCTGATAACAGCAGAACAATCATGAACAGAGCACAATAAAGGGGATCATCAGGATGAATAGGAATATAGCATCTTTAATTAGAAATATTTGTGGTTTTAGAAGATCATACTGACATCCACCAGTCTAAAGAACAGGGGAAAAAAAAGTTGCAGTTATAAGCACTACAGTGGTGAACAAGAAGTAACAATTAGGCAAAGATGTAGTAATTCAGAGCAAAGTACATGGAAATAATACGTTAATACTTAATAGCTTACTCTTAAATGTGTTGTTCTTGTTTGTAGTAGTACCCACATTTTTCCATTTGTCCTAAAATTGGGCATGATTTAATCTTCTTACTTGTTTTAAAAAACCAACACTTTTATACGCCAGAACTCACATTTTAATGGATATTTTTAGATCCAGAACAATGATGAAGCTCAAAAAAATCCCCTCCAAATAGTTCTAATGATCTGTAATAGAAATGTGTCATCGTGATCAGCTCCAGAAGGACCTGCAACCTCCTGAGACATCCAAAGATGATTCATCAGATTCCAGCATTTGCAGATCAGGGTGCTTCCCTCTTCAGCAAAGTGCATCATCCAGCAGGAGGGAAAGCTTTTACGCTCTGAGGGCATACTGGAGCACAACTCTCCCTGGAATTCGCACTTTATGTCTTGGACAGATGCAAGACAACTATCAGGTTACCCAAGATTATTAGTGAATTGCCTATTAATATATTTCCCTGACAGAAACAGCCAGGCAAGATACTCATAAATTTACGTTTGTTTGATGAGAAGTGTAAAAGCATTGCATTGTGGTTTTCGCTGTGCGGTTAAACTTATGATTAACATTTAGTTACATAGTCTATATAATGCACCTTGGATCGCAGTGCAGTAAACAGAGTCATAAAAATGAAGTGTTGGGGAAACTAAGTAAGGAGTTTTCATATAAGTCCTAAATGGACAGCCGCTCAATACACTCAGACTTCTCAGAAGCATTTCCAGGTGGGTGTACTGCTTGCATAGGTTCAGCCAGTCTCATCAAATATAGATCTCTTCGTTTAGAGCAATGCGATGTCTTAACTTTCCAAGTACAATGAAATAGTTCCTGCAGTTGTGGCCTTCAGGAGCTGACACAGAGCACTTTCTGCCTCTGTACGTAAGACACAATCATCTCATGAAAACAGTGTTTATAAACCTAACAGGCCTTTCTACATTATCAGCTCATACCAAAATCATGTCGTCATCATCATCTTGCTATTTCTGTGTTTGAACTATGACTGCAAATTTATTTTGGTCAAAGTCCGCCCGACTTTGCAACAAGGAGTGACTGCCCATTGGCAAGTAACCCTCTGCACCCAACCCTCCTTGGTACGGCCCGGGTCTGCAGACCCTGCTTCGGGGCTGACTGTGCTCCCAAGTGCTCTCTCAGGAGAAGTTCATATCTTACTTCATATCTTACATATACCAGCTTTTTACTTAAGGATTAGTCCATGTAGACAGATAGTTAAAGTACACAATGATCCCATCTCTTGAGAGTTTGTCACTGCAGAGGAAAGTAGGAGTAGAGGAGACTATGAAATAAGCAAGGCTACCATCTAGTGGTGCAACTGAACGTTCATACTTCAGAGGAACCCCCACCATCAAATGACCTTTTGCTGAATATATTGATCCTAAACCCAAGCTTAACATAGAAATTCAATGGGAAAATCCAGTTATAGCAGAATGCTCATTTTCTTTGAAACTGTTTCTCTGACATATTCACACAACTCGCTGGGACGTTAAGTCTCCATCTTAAAATAATACATCAAATATTTTCTGGAAAGAATGAAAAACACCATGCAGTCTACACACACAGATGGGAGATTTAAGAATTAAACTTGTAGCATATAATTTTTCATTACAAGCTTGAAAATACTCTTGCTTATGTAGAGGACAGCGTTCAGTCTCCAGCCACATTGCCTCCCAGGACATGTATTGCTCTTGTTATTTTGAGTTCTCTTCTCATTAGTGCTCCCTGGGCAAGCGTATAGATTATTTCTGCCATGGAGGAACTTCCCTGTGTTATTTACGGAGAAGCAAAGACCACAAGACTATCAGAGTCTCAGATAAGATTACTCCAGTAATCAAGCCAGGAACTAAATCAAGGCCTCCTGTTATACTTATGGAGCCCTCTCCTGTCCACTGCATTAGCTATCTCGGGCACATTACCACAGCATTAATGAAGGCTCTGTGGGAACAAGCATCCAAAGCAATTTGCAGGCCAGCAGTTTGCTCATTTCTTGACATGCCGAGCAAGGCAGAATGATCATTTTGAAGTTTCTTTCTGGCTCTACAGGAATGCGAAGCCTTGCATCCAGGAATGGTTGTCAAGTAAGTTATAAATGATCTCTTAGCCATCTGACTAGATGTAATTTTCTGATCTCTCCTTTCCCTGCCTGTTATACTGTGGTACACAGAGATTTCCTGAGGGTGGGATGAGGAAAAGGTGGCCTGGCCCCCAGGCATAGAAGCTCCCTGGTTACATGATGCCCTTACCCAGCCCCCCCACTCAGCCAGACAGGGGCAGCTCCATTTTTATTTATCATTACAGGCAAGTTCTGTGGGAGGAGAGCAGCGTGACCGTGTTAGCTTGCGAACAATCAGAATATTTATAATAGGAGAACATACCAAGTTTCCACTGCAGGAAAACGGTCCATTTTGGAATTCCTTCTAGCTGGAGGGGCCAGGTGAGGGAAAGCTGTTCTATGAAAGAAAAATCTGCTATTAATGCAGAGTTTCTAAATCCTACAGCAGCTGCTTAGGAACTCTGCTAGAAGACAGTAGGTGCTTTCAGAGCTGACTTTTCAGCAAACTCCATTTATTGTTTTACGTGGCTCTGGCAGACAAAAATACTCAAAAGTTGCCACAGAGAAAGGCCTGTAATTGTAGGTAGTCAAACAAAAAAGACGAGCTCACACTTGCAAAGCTAACTTGGGTGCTTAAAATGGGAAGCATAGCCCTGCTTTCCGATGGCTACTGAAACGTATGATCCCCAGTGGGTTTCTACATCTGAGAAATAGGAATACGGAACAGAGATTTTGAAACACCGTTTGCCTTTGAGGCGACAATTTTTCCATGTTTTGAGAAGGCAGTTGTTCAAACAGCACAAAATAAAGCACAGCTTAGAATTTTAGGCCAACACCTCTCCACCGCCAGCAGTTGTTGTGTTTCATCCCTGGTGCTCACACAGCCCAGGGCTTTCCCTGGACGTGCTGCTGGTTCTGATTCCCACCGGGCTGCAGAACAGCTCCTGGTGAGGCTGTTGGGGAACCCATGACTGGTGCCAGAAGGGCTAACCCGCTCCTATGCTATCTATGCATCCATACACATTCACGTCCACATTAATAAAGAGGTGTAGAGAGATAAGATAAAGTTGGAAACGCTAGGTTTACTGAAAACAGGAGGCCAGTGCTTTGTCTCTGAAACAAGAGAGACAAAAGTGCAGTATCTAATGTCCAGCTAGAAAAGCCCAGGCTGCAAATGCACTCAATGGGGATTTTGCCCTACGTGTTGAAACGTACACTGGAAAGAGCGGCATGTTTTGTGCTTATATTTGCAGCTGCAGAATGTGATGCAGCCCCATTGTTTTTTGGATCCATAGTGTAGTTCCCCTCGCCATCGAGGTATTTTTCTCCACCGAGTCAGGGATTTGTTTCAGCGTGCACATGCAGAAGCTGAACACCTCCACTGAAACAGTAATGCTGAAGGGCCAAACGATGGTGTCCTTCATACCCACATGGGCAAACACTTCAAAACAGCGCTTGCTAAACTGATCTTCAGAAAAATGGTTTCTCCATCAGTGACAAAAACTGTCTAAATATTTTTCTGAAGGTGGGGGGGTTGGAAATATTCAACTCTTTGAATAGGGTGGAAAAGTTCTTGGAGCAGAGAAGGAGAAAAGCCTCCCTTTCTCCCCACTGCTGATGCTCTGAGGCCAGCCTCTGGAGACGCAGGAGGCACTATAGAGTTAGGCTCTGAGAGTGGCTTGGGGCAAAGGCAAGCCTGGTAGAGGTGATGTTTCAAAATGGGCCTTGTTTCACTGTGGTTTTAATGTTAAATGCTTGCAGTTGGGCCAAGGCTAATAACCTTCCACCAGCGACATCCACAGCAGTGTCAGAGCGGCTGGGCCCCTCACTGCTGTTTCCCCCAGCCAAAAGCAGCGTGTAGGACACAACTGCTTTGCATTAACCATACGCTGGGTGGTCACCACATGTAAAATGCCTTGTGACAGAATCAAAACTTTGCTAAGGGTTATGTTCTGCCAGATGTGCTTCTGGAAAGTGGTTATTAATGTGGGGTTAAGTCTCTCATTCTTACACATTTTGAAATCAAAGCCTTGTCTTGTAAGTACAAGTGAATAGCTACTGTTAATTTGTAATTAACGCAGGAACTGGTACAGCCAAGACTTTGGAGATCTCAGCAGCCAAGAGGCACATGCTGAATTCCACTAGCATGTCTAAGGGATCCATTTAATGATTCTACGCGGTCTTACAGAGTGGAGAAGCAAGAGCAGCTCAGACCTAAGTCTGTGAGGCTTTATATCTGTCATGGTCACACTGAGAAAGTGACAGAGCTGTGCTGCTGACACTTCTGGGTCACCAGCCTGCCAAAGCCCCACACCAAGCATACATATATAGAGTGGCTGAGAACTCTAAGGTATGCCATAGACCTTAGGAGCGATGAAGAGGAGGTAGTTTGGGACTGGCTCAGATGCAGAAATGATTGACAGCGTTCCTTAGGTCTTTTCTTTTTTTCTGCTACTCTCCTCCAGCTTAAGAGTGGACAGTGCTCAGGAGATGATTTGCATTTTATTTTGTTTCACAAGAAACTCAGCCTACACAAGATAACCTCTTCCAGCAGTCCCAGAGGAGAGGCTGTGAGGGCTGTCTGGGTGCTGTGTATGGCTGATGAGTATTCAACAGCAAGTCTGAGGACAGGGTTTGCTAATTAAGTTGTGACTGAAGCAAGTGAAGGCTGCAGGGGAGAAGCAGACTGGGGTCAGCCCCGGATGGACTGACACAACACAGCACTTGTCCAGGTTGCCCAGAGAGGTGGTAGATGCCTCATCCCTGGAAACATTCGAGGTCAGGTTGGACAGGGCTCTGAGCTATCTGATCTACTTGAAGATGTCCCTGCTCTCTGAAGGGGGTTGGACTAGATGCATAACTTGAGATGCATATTTTACCTCTCTAAATAAAAGCACTAATCCCAAGAATGTATAAATTAACAAAACAATGACAGAGGAAGAAAGGAGGGATTGTTCTCCTCTACTAGACTGGATTAGACAGATGGATTGTTCCTGCCTATAGAGGAAAAAGGGTGGCTTGTCTAAAATCACTGAAGAAAGCATTTGAGGGAAAGGAGACACATGCCAATTGCCCAGGTGCCAATATACTGTCTTCCTTATCTGCTGAGACAAGCCTTGCAAACTTTAATGTCAAGCAAAAGCAGATAGTATATCATTTCATTGACACCCTTGTCAACAATGATGTCTCTCCTGCCTTTCTTTGCGGAAAGAGAAAAGGAGTCACTCTCTGCTTGTCCTATTTCTACCATGAAACAAAGCATACTATCGCTGTGCCTCTGAGAGACACCATCACCATATGGTGGACACGATTTTGCAGAGGCACAAGGTGAAGAATCTCAAGCATCCTGCCAGACAGAACTGAATTCAAGAAAACCATGGCCACGCTCTTCAGAACTGCGAGTTTCAAGGCAGGCCTTCAAAGCTACATTTCAGCACTTTAACACTTCCACCTACAGACTTCCAGAAGAGCCGTTGCATTCTGTACAATTTGGTTTTTTACATGCTGGAGGACTTGGCTGTAATTCAGAGCAATTGTAGAGTCACTACTGGCAGTCAATATACACAAAGGCAGTCTTTGGCAGAGCAGCCCCTCTCATCAGCCTTTTATCTGCATAGCTTCACCTCCAGCTGAGCTTCATCACAGGTCAGACCCAGAGTTCACATCCTTCAGCATGTTTCCACCTCAATAGTCCTTAATCATTACGTCTCCTAGCCAAAGCATCCCCTCCTTGTGGAGAAGGGGGTAGGAGAACATAACGTTTCCAATTTCTACATTAGAGTAAAGAAAGATTTGGCAGTTTTTCCCCATTCCCAACTCAACTCTGAGCTGTTTTGACTTTCTTTCACTTCCCAGTCTTACTCCTGCTTGACATTGGAGACCTTTTCACCCAGAGTTCCTGGCCCATGGACTTGCGGAGAGCAGCTGCCAACAGCCAGGTGCTGAGCAGTAACTGGACATGCATTGCCCCACAGCACTGGGCTGCACTCACCAAGACTCCACGCAGAAGTATTTAGATTAACCTGGCTGTAATTCAGAAACAAACACACATTTCTCTTCCTGCTCAAAGCTGTCACGGACCCAGGCTCACTATAAAAGCAGTCACTTGTGTTTGCCCTCTTCATTCTTCCGATCTTCTAATTAAAGGCTGGGCCACTCGCAGGCAGGAGTTACTGCTGTGCTCCAGAGATTTTCCCAGAAGAGAAGGGGGATGTTACTGCCTGACACAGGTCCCTGATGCCCGCTGTCCCTGCCATGGCCTCAGGTATCTTTGTCACGTTTTGTGTTTGGTACCTTGTGACACAGTGTACTGGTTCTGGCTGGGATGGAGGTCGTTTTCTCCATAGCATGGGGCTGTGTTTTGGATCTGTGACCAAAACAGTGCTGATAACACAGGGATGTTTGGCTGTCGCTGAGCGGTGCTTGCACAGCATCAAGGCCTTCTCTGTTTCTCAGCTGCTCCCGCAGCCAGTAGGCTGGGGGGTCACAAGAAGTTGTGAGGGACACAGCCAGGATGGCTGACCCAAACTGACCCAAGGGATATCCCAGACCACGTGTCAGCATGCTCAGCGATGAAAATCGGGGGAGAGTTTTCCACGGGGCTGTAGCTCATGGACTGTCTGGGCATCAGTTGGCTAGTGGTAAATTATTGCTTGTTGAGTCACTTGTTTTTATTTTTTTTAATATATTATTTCCCCTTTTCTTATTAAACTCTCTTTATCTCAGCCCACAGGTTTTCTCACTCTTGCCTTTCTGATTCTCTCCCCCATCCTGCTGGGGAGGAGAGAACAAGCAGCTGTGCAGAGCTTAGCTGCCTACTTTGGTTAACCCACGACACGTAAGACTTTCTCCAGCATCAAATCTGGGAGAAAGGCTTTCTTTAGATAATCCCAATTTTTCATTTTGGAAAAGCTATATACATTTGGTGGTATAGCTGGATAGTAGTGATAGTGGTATAGCACTGATAGAGAGAATACAATATATATCTCTCTCTCCACGTGGTGGAACCTATATGCAAATGCAGTAAGGGCAATTCCCTTACATCTGTCCTTTACAATGACACAGCCATGCAGATACATTAACATGGCAAATGTTAGTGGTGGAAAATAAGGATGGTGGTTTATTAGCATTCCAGTTACCAGCTGTACAGCAGTTGCCAAATGCTAGGAAATTGACTTGTTTCACAGCCACGTATCTACCAGGCTAAAAGCCCATCATGCAGAAGTAAAGCCTGTCCTTGCTATATGCCATAATGCATACTCCATCATACATCATTATCGTAACATTAATTATGGTGAGCTGCAAGGTAAGAATATGTATCCTTCTCTCATCACCAGGTAGTTAAGGTTGGATTCATCCACCAGAAGGCCGGTGGCACCACTGTAGACCTCTACACCTGAACCAGGTCCCATAGTCTCCCTTTATAGTCATCCAGATGGGTTTTTAATATCTCCAGAGAAGAAGACTCCACAGCCTCTCTGGGCAGCCTGTTGCAGGGCTCTGGCACCCTCAAATAACTCACTGTAGGGTAAGTGCAAATGGGCAGTTACTGGGAGAAGGGTGACATTCTGGAGCTGTGGCTCCAGCACCTGCACCACCATGCACCTGCATCCCACTGCCCTGGGCACCACCAGCCAGATATGAACATTGGTGATTTGTCTGGGGGGTAAGGAGTAGGGAGTGGGTTTGGGCTCCTTCTTTTGGGGAGTCAGTCATATTACCAGAAAATGAAGAAAGGCGCAGGTCTGAGGCGTTTGCTAGGCAGGTGCAGATAGTGCAGCTGAAGATGGGGACTTGGACTGCCTCAGGGCTTAGATTTTGGCAGGACACTAGGAAAATTATTTTCTAAAGAATAGTTTACAACCTCAGCTTCCATTTCAGGAGCTCTGCATTGTATAAGGCCAGCTTTGTCTCCTACACCACCCTGCTTGTCATAGCTACCTTTGTTAGGGGACCTTCTGAACTCAGAAAGAGCCCTTAGTTCTAGGTGAGGTTCTTCCTTATGTTAACCTCCAACTGAAACATGGAACGAAGGTAAATATTACCCCCGAGTTCTGCACAGAAAGAAATCTGCCAAAAGGTTATATACGTAGCAGAGATGTTTCTGTATTGTGCCCAGCCAGGCTGGAGTCGTAACCACCATTTGCCACTGAGCAATTCAGAAGCAGGACTTTTCTTGCCATTTTTAGCCTTCTCTTTTGTAGGCTGCAAGATGGTGCTTTGCCATCCTCTCAGAGGAGCTGCACACAGTCTCTCCTCCATCCGTATCAGGGGCCATTAGCATCATATTTGTTCATTCAGGTGGCTTTGCTATACTTGCATCTTACAGTGCATGAAGAGTTGATGGCAAAAGGAAAGATAGTCAGAGATACTATATAGAAAACAAATATTTTAGGCCATTTTTAGCTTTCTTCTAGGTATCAGTGACTGTGTTCAGCTAAAACATAAGGGGAAAAAATACAAATAAATGATACTGGCATCTACTGTAAACCTTCCTCCCCAGAAATCTTTGGTATTGAGCAGCGTGTACTGCTCTTCCCTTTACCATGACAGACTGAATCACAGGATCACGGAATCCTTCAGGTTGGAAGGGCTCTCAGGATGTCTCTGGACCCACCTCCTGCTCAAAGCCTGGTTGGCTACGAGATCAGTCCAGATTGCTCAAGGCTTTATCCTGCCTGGAAACATCCCAGCTTTGCACATGAAATACAAAACCCTCATACTCACTATCCTGCCTTTTCTTCACTTGTCATGGGTAGAATCAATGTGACCCTGTATCTTGAACCTTTTATGACCATATTTCAAAGATTAAACTAACGTTCTTTCCCCGAGAGCTCATTGTAAATGGAGTAAAGATGATAAATAGATCTCAATTCAAACACACGAGTGTGCAACCACCCGCTGTGAATGATCCCCCGCTAACTTACAGTGCAGTAGATCTAAAGCTGATTCAAAATGTGCTTGAAATCAGGCAGGAACTTAGAAATTTTGCTGCCCCGGGGGCCAAATCATTCTGAAACGGGGTGGAAAACCAAAGGAAGAAGGTCTTTGAAACCAGGCAGACTGCAGACATCCAGCCGACTGCTTTGGTCAGTAGGGCCACTGTTTGCAAGGAAGCTGTGGAGCATCCCTGGGTGGTCCCCAAGGCTCCCACCTGGCTGTTCACCAGTCCGATCTGACATCACTCCACCTGATTTCCAGCATTTCGAGGAGGTTGGCTTCGTTTCCCCGCGCGCAGGGACGTTCTAGCCCAAAGACGTTGCGCGGAGAGACTGTCAGGTCATGAATAAAAGATAAAAAGCCCATTATTTTATAACCAACCTCATTGGGCGGGTCCAGGAACCGCTTGGAGCTGCAGAGATGCCACCAGCAGACGGGTGGCTTGCGTGGGGGCTTTAAAACCATACTGAAATTTAAAAGATGGGCACCCAATGCTGAGGGTGACTGTCCCAACCGCCCCGTGCATCACGCCCCGCACATCACGCCCCGCACAGGCAGCCGGGCCCTGAGAAGTGCAGACTCAGGCTGCCAGGACAAAGCAGAGCTGTGGGGCTGGGGTGGCGGTGCCGGTGGGGACACTCGTCGCCCCCGGGAATGGCTGTCCCCACGGGGGGCGAGGGGGCCCGACCTCGGCGCCGCCGCTTCTAGCGCTTTCTCCGCACCGACGTGAGGGGGAGACGGGGTCCTCCATCCCACCCAGGCAGCGGGACCCGGCGTGGGGTCGGGCCGTATCCCCCCCCATCCCCCGGCCTCCACCGGGCTCTGCCCCGACCCCCGCCCACCGCCGCGCCCCCCACCTCCCCCTCCGCGCTTTGGTCCTGCCCCGCTCCTCCCTTTCCCCCCGCCGCGGCGCGCAGTGGGCCAGCCCGCCCCTATATAAGAGGCGGGTGGGCGGCTCCGCGCCGC
>NW_015091088.1:670309-703328 GCF_001431845.1 Calidris pugnax | reverse complement strand
ATGGCGGCGGCCGGGTCCCTCCTGGGCACCTCTCCTTTGCAGGGACTCTGGGTCTTAGCCCGGGAGGTGACAGCGGGATGGGCTGGGTTCAGGCAACCCGGGGGTTTCGGCTGGCCCAGGCACCCCTGGAGGGAGAAGCAGGCTGTTGTCAGCAGCCACGTCTGTCAGGAGCCTGCCCCTGTCATCTTCTCCGAGCATCAGGTGGCTGGGAGTGGGTTTGGCTTGGTAGATGCTGGGTGCTTGGCCCCAGCCTCCAAATGGCCTGAGCTAAAATGGAACCGAGCAAAAAATAAATAAGGCCTCTTAATTCAGTGCTGCTCTTCATGCTCTAGTCTGTGTGTCAGACTGAGGTGGGTAAAAACCCACGAGCGGTCCTGAGTGCAAGGAACAGCAGATCTGCCGTGCTGAATCACTGCATCTGCAGAGGCCTAAGTTGCTTCTCTGTGATTAGTACATCTACTCCACTTGATGCTAAGGAAGTTGATGAGGAGAGGGACTTTGAAATAAAGTATATTTTAACAGGTTCTGTAAAGGAATAATTTTAGTCTTTCAGTGGTGATGGATTTTGCGCCTGGCTATACATGGCTCTGATGGGGAGAGGCTCATGGAGGGAGGTAACCTAAAGGTGCAAAGGCAAACTATTGCAGAGACATGCTGAGTAGTCTTATTAAATGGACCAAAACAATGGAGAGGGGGTATAAAAGGGCCTATCCATTATATGATTTCCCACCCCAAGCTATTTCCAGCGTACAGAACAAATGGAGAGGCTCAGAACAGTGCCTTTGGGTATGTCTGAGTCATGCAGGTAGTCCATTAAGACTTGGCCTGCATCCAGCACAGACATAACGGTGCCTTACTGGGCTTATGCCACAAAGATGACTTGATGGGTAAATCTCTGTCCAGTCCTGGTATTGATTCTCCTGCACAACTCATTTGTCTAGTAGTTTGCGCAATGAAAACATCTTACTCTGATGAAATGCTTAAAACGGTTACATGTTTACAGCATGAGAACTTCAGGAAACAACAAACTGAGAAAATAAAGGACCAAGAAATCAGTTCCAAGGTGTATTTCCTGAAGCAGACCGTCAGTAACTCCTGTGGGACAATTGGTCTGATACATGCGGTTGCTAATAATAAAGACAAACTGAAGCTTGGTGAGTATGAATGTTCTGAAGTGCTTGAATTTCCATTTCTTTTATGACAGAGAAAGCTTGAGTGGATGTGAGCTATAGGAGATACCTGGGGCTTTCACACAAGCCAAGTTAAGGCGTGCTCTACTGCTTCAGTTGGTACGTGGGTCCTTCAGCTGTCATGGTCTCACCTACTGCCTGAACTGCAGAAGGGAGTGTGCTTTGTGCAGAGGTATCATCCTAGTGAATGATGCAGGAGGAAAGGGCACATAGTAGGACTGGCCAAAGTCTGTTTGTAATTGGGAAGTATCATGGTCAGGAGTAGCTACTGACACTGCAGTTGTTGATGTCTGCTGAAGAGACAGTTATTTGTGCCACTTCTGCCTAATGTAAATAGAATTGCCTGTAGATCAGTCTAAAACATGTTCTCTTTTTGCTGATAAAGTAGTCTAAGAGTTAGTAAACTTTTCCTGCAGAGGTAATAGGAATAGGCAACTGGTGGCTGGGAACTCCTAGGAAATAGAATTACAAGTTATTGTCAAAAAAAGGTTGTTGGAGTCCAGGAAGTATTCTATTATTCAAAACTAGAGATCTGCAAAATGTAACTTGGCTCATTCTTCCAAGAGAAATTGAACCTTTTGGGTGGTGTGGGATTCCTTCTTACACAAAGGGAAACACATGGAAATGAGAGTAGCTTTGCATTACTCTTCTGGAAGGGATTCTCTGAAATAACACACTCTTGATGAGTGAAATCAATGATGCAGCACATCATGTAAGACTAGAACTCAGGACATATTAATACTTCACTATGAACTTATGTTCTGGAAAACAACAGTAGCCTGTCATGAGCAAGTGCTGTGTTCCTTTGAAGGCAGAGATAATTTTATCTACCCATATTCTGTTAGTTGATACTTAGGTGGTGTTATTGCTGGCACCTTTCTTGAATTTCTTCAGGACTGAACACCTCTGCCAAATCTGCAAAGTGGGAATCAGAAAAGGTAAATCCCATTTGAAAGTGAGTTCAAAGGCCAGCACCCCGAGTACCCTGAAACACCTGAACTCCAGTGTTTGTTCAGATTGTTGTTAATAGCTTCTGGATAAATGGCTTGTTTCAAGTGGTAGTTACATGCTTATGCTGGAGAAGGTTCCAGGCTGAATGCAGTGGCTCCTAGTTACTGCAACAAACACTGATTATTGCGAGCTGCATCTGAAATCTTAACTGATGCTTTACCTACACTGAATAAAATCTTTATCTTGTGCAGATGAGGGGTCTGCCCTGAAGAAGTTTCTAGATGAAACAGCTGATCTGTCTCCTGAAGAGAGAGCTAAGCATTTTGCAAATAACAAGGTATTTTATCTAGAGAAACTGCTGACACCTATTGGCGCTTAAGGCTGTAGTAACTTGTATCTGCTTTCTCTTAAGGCTATACAAGAAGTCCACAATTCGGTTGCACAAGAAGGACAATGTCGGGTAAGCTATGAATGTTTAAGATCTTGGAAGAAGGGGTCAGTGAAGGTGGTAGAGCAATACCATTTTTTTGTCTGGCAGATGGCTGTTAGAGCTCATGAGGAAAGAGAAATGAGTGACTCGTGGTGAATGCTTGTGCAGGGTTTCTTCCTCAAACATGGATTGAAAATTTGGGTTCTGACCCAGCCTAAAAATGTGAGGATACATTAGGATTTCTGGTGTTTAGAGACCTCTTCAGCTGAACTTAAGTTTTTAGTTTTTTGCTGTTGCTTTGTTACATCTCCTCTGTCGTGTAGTCACAAGTAGGGTTGGCAGCACTAGGCTTTTTTCAATCTAACAGATGTGTCTAATGGTCTCTCCTAAGGTTGAGGACAACAGTATGAACTTCCACTTCATCCTGTTCGTCAACGTGGATGGACATCTGTATGAACTGGGTAAGGAACAGGTTGGACTGGGCCAAGGTGACACTGCCCAGCAGTGGTGGGGCTCAGGCTGGGTGAGCTCACTGAGGCTCTGCTCTCACTGATGGGGCTTTCTTTCACAGATGGGCTCATGCCATTCCCTGTAAATCATGGCACAAGCTCGGATGACTTGCTATTGAAGGTAAGACCTCTCCTTTGCTGCTTGTTTTCCCCCAAAACAAGGCTTGTAAGAGGGTGAGAGGCGTGCATTCGGTGTATAGGGGCTGTACAGCTTGGTGCTGTTTATACCATGGTAACGAGGTAGTACTGTGCCACAGAGCTAGATAAATACACTTTGCAGGTATTAGCTGGTACTGTAAGACCTTGTCACTTAGTTGGTGGCACCCAGAGAGGAGCTGCAAAGACATGGTTTCTAAAGCAATTGTTTTCTGATAGTCTAAACAGCTTATTTTTTTTTTCCTCCTTCCAAGGATTCTGCTAAGATTTGCAGACAATTCACAGAACGTGAAAAGGGAGAGGTTCGTTTCTCTGCTGTGGCTTTCTGCAAGTCGGCCTGAGGCTCTGAAGAGATGCAAGGAAAACAGTCTAATAGCACACCAGTATATGCAGTCTAAACTCCAGTGCTTCAGTACTTGTTAAACACAGCTGTTCTGGTAACTTAAATCGTTTCCACCTCTTGCTATACACAGGAGCAACATCAGCTGAGCTTGTGCTAAAGGATGAGCTCAAGTTTTAATGTGAACAGTTTGGACACATCAGATGTCTTTAGACTCTTTTTTCACATGTTAAGTAGAAAATGCTTAACGGGGCTTGTTTAATCTGTAACATGTTAATTGAGCTGTTGGTTGATATTTCCTTGTCTTTAATGAGAATAAAATGTTCTGCTGGAAGACTAAGACTAAAGTGATCACTAAGTTTTCTCTGAAAGGAGTTGTGTGGCATCCTCTATAAACCACGTTTTCAAAGGACCCTCAAAGTTCTCCTCTGAGTAGAAGTTAGTATTTTTTTTCTAGTGTCCCAAAGGTCTCCAAGGATGCAGAGATGCACCCCTGTCTGTGTAATATGTCCCAGTGCTTTAGTGCCCTTCTTCTAAAGCTTTTCCCATGTCCAGTCTGAAATTTACGCTGCAGTTGGCCACCCTGAATGCATTTATTTTAGTTAGAGGCTTAAGGTGTGATAAACACTCAAATGTTAACTTGAAGCTGCTTGCTTCTGTATTTGTATTAATGCTACAAGCAATGGAATAGGGACTGTTTCCTTAGGGAGGACAGCATTAAAACAGGTTTTTCCCTACCTGTGGTTAAAAGAAATCTGCTGGTTAATGCTGAACATGATCCTTGGCTAGTGTGTGCTTACCAACTTGTGATTGTGTTAAAAAGGCCTGGAAAGAGGCTCTACTACCTCTCCCTTCCAAAATTTCCTAAATAAGGAGAAAACTACATGAGTGTTTAACAGTGGGATGAAACTCTGGGTTGGAGGAGAAGATAGATACTAAATATATATTACATACTCCTCACCTCAACTCTGTGACCTTCTGTGGAAACTTCTTAACTGGGTCTGACTGCTGTTTATCTGCAACTTCTTGCTGATGCCTCAGGAGCTGTAAGAAAGGATAAAACACTCTTCAACTCAGGCCTATTACATACTCCTCACCTCAACTCTGTGACCTTCTGTGGAAACTTCTTAACTGGGTCTGACTGCTGTTTATCTGCAACTTCTTGCTGATGCCTCAGGAGCTGTAAGAAAGGATAAAACACCCTTCAACTCAGGCCCTTCTTCTAGTGCATGATGTCCTAATCTGCCTGCTCCCCATGGTGTGTAGTGCTGGGTAGCCTATGCTCTTAGGTGGTTGCTGGTGCAAACTGTTCCCTGGCTTCCAGGTGCTTTTTTTTTTTGGTGAAGAGTAATTTAAAACTACAAGCTGTGATTAAAGCCACGTGTGGTCTGAAGGTGTTGGGTATTGGGCCTTGCTACTGCTCAGATAATTACCTGAGAGCTGAAGCTAGCTGGGGGTCGCAGCACATCTTAATTCAAATTCTGGGGATTAGCTAAAGCTCAGTGTCATTCAATTCTCAGCATCAGTCTCTTTCTGAGACTGTCCCCCGAGGAGAGGACTGTGAGGTTCCACCTCAGGCTGCCAGTTGGTGGTTGTGGCTGGGCAGAGGGAGACCTCCCGGGGCTTCTCTGCTGCAGCCTCCTGTGCCAGCGCAGGCTGGGAGCCCTGCCTGCGGCCGGGGCTGCTTAGCAACCCAGCCTGAGGGAGGGGAAACGAGTGGCGTGAGCAGGGGAGGATGGAAGGAGCCATGAAAATCAGACCGGGTAGGAGGAGGAGGTGGGAGAGAGAGCAGAGCCCAGCCAGCCGGGTGCTGCACCTGGGGGAGTGTGCTCTCATTCTCCAAGGGACCCCTTCCGTGCCTGTAAGGGCACTGCTGAGGGTAACTGCTGTCTGCAGGTACAGCATCAGTGCTGAAGCAATATAAACGTGCCTTTGAAATACCCCTATTTTTTTATAGTGATTGCAGCAGTCAAATATTCCGGGTTTTGCTTTTGTTACCTTTGAACTGTTATCTTTCCTTGATTTCCCACGCATCCGCCTTAATTTAATTAGCTCTTTTGACCCTCTCCATCTCTTATCTAAACCCCTACGTGTTGTTCCTGAATTTCCCCCTGAATTTCCACTGTGGCCATTACTGAGAAGGGCAGGAGCTTGTGAATCCTGTTTTGTGTTTTATGCCCGCTCTAAGAGACACCTGTGACCGGCTGTTTGCCACTGCTGCTCTTCCAGGTACGTGTGGAGTCTATTGAGCAAATTGTTTAATTTGAATTAACGGGTTCCTGCCCTTTAGAGTGGGTCCAGAGAAGGGCCACAAAAACGATGAGAGGGCTGAAACACCTCTCCTATGAGGACAGGCTGAGAGAGTTGGGGTTGTTCAGCCTGGAGAAGATAAGGCCCCTTCGCATAGCCCCTTCCAGTACCCAAAGGTGGCCAACAGGAAAGATGGGGACAGACTTTTTAGCAGGGCTTGTTGCAATAGGACAAGGGGTAATGGCCTTAAACTAAAAGAGGGTAGATTTAGACTGGGTATTAGGAAGAAACTTATACAATAAGGATGGTGAAACACTGGTTACCCAGAGAGGTGGTGGATGCTCCATCCCTGGAAACATTCAAGGTCCGGTTGGACGGGGCTCTGAGCAAAGTGATCTAGTTGAAGATTGCTCGCTGCAGGGGAGGCTGCACCAGATGACCTCTAAAGGTCCCTTCCCACCCAAACTGCTCTGTGATTTAAAAGAGGGGTAGACATAGTGCTTAGAGACGTGGTTTAGTGATTGTTTTTATCAGAGTTAGGTTGATGTTTGGACTAGATGATCTTAAAGGTCCCTTCCAACCTCGACAGTTCTGATTCTGTGGTTTTTGTGCAGCTTTCCAGAGCTGGACTTTTAGCAGTTAATATATACAGCTATTCCTGGAAATATTTGAAAAATATTGAAGAACCTCAGGTAGGATTCCAGGCTTCTCTGTTTAGACCTGCACACTGCTAATTTAGAACCATATCCCCAGCTGACTGTGCACAATCTATCCTTTTCTTAACAGTTTTCTTTGCTTTTTTTTTTGAGAGCTGTAGTTAACCTGTTCTGTAGGTGGCAGCATTGGGAAACTTTAAGCAACAAGTCTGATTTAGGAGCCACCACCGGCAAAACGGATCCAGGAGCCCAGTGTTACTCCACGGGGTAGGTAGGGTTGAAGTCCACAGGTTGTCCCACCGCCGTCAGTGGGCCCAGCTCCCTCGCTTCGGCACGCTCCCGATGGCAGAGCCAGCTACCCAGTCCTTAATTAAGTCAAAAGTTAACTTGGGCGTGATGTAATGTCCAAAGCCTCTTACACGTTTCAATAGCCCTGGCTTAGGTCCACGGCTTATCTGCAGCTGACGCAGCGCCACACCACCTCTTTGTCCACTGCCTGCTGCCGTGCAACACACGCACTGCTAGGGCCGTGCTAAAGAGGATTCTTTGCTGGGGGAGGAAAGAGAGAAAGAAAGAAAGAGTAGGAATAACCCCAGCAGCATCGTGCAACACACGCACTGCTAGGGCCGTGCTACAGAGAATTCTTTGCTGGGGGAGGAAAGAGAGAGAGAAAGAAAGAAAGAGCAGGAATAACCCCAGTAGCATTCAGCTTTTGATGCACAGACCAGTTTAGCAACCTGTAAGTATTGAAGATGGAGAACTAGTTACCCGAAAAAGGGAACTAGATGTACTAGTATCCTCTGCCTTTGATGCAAAGGAGCTCTAGGGGCCGGTCCCATTATCCTGTGTGCTGGGCACAGGGAGAACACCAGAGGCTGGCACTTCTTGTCACAGGATCCTTCTCCCGGTGCTGCTGCCAGTCAAGAGGAGGCTGATGGCAGGACTGCAGCTCGGTGAGACCGTGGGCCGAATGGGAGCAAACAAGAACTGGGAAAAATGCGGCCAGAAGCCAAGTAACAGCGTTAAAATTCCTCTGTGGCCAAAGGAATTAAAATATCACTCGTGTTTTGTCATTTTTAAATTGTTGCACGGGGTGATATTAAGTTACAGGGAGTGGCTGACATTCCAAATGCTTCAAACCCAAGGGACCTCAACAGATGAGAGGAGGGGGCTAGAAGAAACCTCTCGGAGGTCAGCCCAGAGAGCTGCAGAGCTTGGCACCCGGCTGGAGCCACCGCAGGTCTCTGTGCAGACTGGGAGGCGACGGGCAGAGGGGCAGCCCTGCTCAATGGGCCCTGGGGGTTACAGCAGGTGCCAAATCGAATGTCAGCCCCACGTGGTTTGTGTTCTCCTCACAAGAAAGGCAAATCACATCCTATGCTGGGAGATGTACTGGGAGGAGCGAGGCCAGCAGATGGAGGGAAGTTATTATCCGTATTTACTTGGCACTGGTGAGGCTGCACCTGGAATAGTGTGTTCAGTTCTGGGTACTGTCTGGCCCCCCACCCTCCCCAAGTCCAAGAAGGACATGGAAGAATCTGGAGAGGGTCCATCAGAAAGCTGCTGAGGCAGCCAGAGGCATGGAGCATACAGCCTACAAGGAGAGGCTGGTGGAGCTGGGCGGGTATAGTCTGGCATGGAGCAGACTAAGGCAGGATCTAATTGTAGCCTACAACTACTTCAAGGGCAGTTGCAAAGATGACAAAGCCAATTTTTTTTCCTGGTAGTTGGAGATGGTATATCAAAGGGCAGCAACCACAAATTGCAGGTTGGAAGGTTCAGTTCGGGACATCCGGAAACTCGAAGAGTACTGTTTTGCTGGGAAGGTTGTACAGTACTGGAACAAGACATCAGAGAAACGGGGGCGTCTCCATCCTTGGAAGTTTGCAAGGGACTAGGGTTTAACAACCAGCTTTTGTTAAAGTGCCCCAGATTACTGGTTGCAGTATGAACAATTGGAACAGCGATCAAGTGTTGCTCCAGCCTTGGGAAGGGAGTGCTGTGCTCCTCGACAAGGAGCTGACCGTGCTCCTCCTCCCCGTGCCGTGCGTGGGGAGCCGTTCCCTGCAGGAAGAGCTGGGGGCTGATGTGCTGACTGCTCTGTTCTGCTCTGCCTGGGGTGGAAGGACAAGAACGGCCGCAGGAACAGCAGATGATGTAGCAAGGAGGAGGTGTGGGTTTTGCCGGTGGTAGGAAGGTTGGTTCTTCATAAGGATTGAGGGAAAGCAGAAGCCAGGGGCAGATCTGAGGTAGCTCTTCCACGCTCAGTGAATCAGAAACAGAAGTATGGGGAGTCCTCCCCGAGGATGTGTGTAGCACCCCTAAGGGTGACAGGGAACCCTACTGGGAACGGGGTGCAGGAAGAAGAGCGGAGAATACTTGGTAGGGAAAATGGGAAAAGAAGAGAACTCCTGCTTGTTTTTCAACAGCCATATTTCCAGCAGTACCACAAACGACATGAGACACTTTAATGAAGTTTCCCAACCCCTTAAAGAATTGCCGTGCATCAGAAATGTAGTTCTAGGTAAAGCCCAATGCACAAGTAACAAGCAGCATAGAACTGATTTGAAAATGTCTTCTGTACTTTTTGCTTAAATGAGTTTCAGATGTGGTTAGCTGATATTGCAAGGCCTGCAGCAAGATATAAAAAGCGAGATGATCTGCATGATGTTGGAGGAACAAGACTGGGCAAAGGTATTCCAGTGGGTTTAGCATTTCAAGCAGAGTACCATAAAAAACAAGACAGTCAATTCCATTGCTTAAGAACACTCAATACCCTACTGAGAGCTACAATTACTCACAGCACCGTAGCCAGACTGAATTGCCTTTTCTTTTCAAGTCTTTATACATGTGCATGTTAACATCTTACCAGAACAGCTTTGACTCTTAATGTATGGAGAGTGGGAGAAATGCACTTTTACTGTCCCCACTTTGCGAGTAAGGAACCGAGACCTAGATTCAACGATTTGCCTGAGGTGATGCTTGAAATTGATGGCAGAGTTGGAAGTAAAACTAGCTTTATAACTACATGTGGAGCTTTTTGCAGGCAGAGTTTTATATTTACATTAGTTTGGCTTTGGGCCTGAGTTAATATACTCTACCTCTTAGCGTGGCTTATTAGCTAAAGCTCAGTGTTCAGCTAACCACAACTTGATTGACTTGGAGAACAGTCAGGTGAACTCATGTCTGTCTGCAAAAGAGGGTCTGTATTGACGTATAGTCCCTTGAGTCCCCTTCCAAAGCTATTTCCTTCAAGATATTTCTTCAGTAGACTTCTCTTGCATCACGATTCACGAAATATTACTTTCTCCCTCCTTCTCTCCCTCCCATCCTGTAACAGTGTTTAATAACACTGGGAAGTTGAGGAGTATGCATACATCTGAACCGCAGATGCTTCCAGAAAAGAGGCTGGTTGCAGTATTCAGGCTTCCTGACATACAGAAGAGTCAGGTGGCAAAGTTGTGGCCACATTCCTGGTGGTTTTATGGAATGGCTTGAAGAAAAATTCATGAAGGAACAAGATCGGTCAGAAAATAATACCAGTATTTGGCTACCTTGATACTTTCTCTGACTTTATCAACCTTTTTCTCTTGTTTCACCGAACCTGAAGATCAAGTCATGCCAATAAACAACATACTTCTCAGGATCAATTTTTACTGAACAAAGCGAGGGAAAGGGTTAGATATTGAGTGGTTATTTTTCCCCCACCTCAAAAAGCAGCCATTAGAGGTTTCTGATGCAGCCCAATGCTCCATACGGAGGCAGACATGATCTCCCTTAGGTATGATGCACAGTCCGGGACCTGGTTTTCAACTTTCTGTATCCCAACAAGTCAGAAAATAACACCTGCTGCGTTTTGAGAAATGATGGGTGTGGGCAGCAGTGATGACAAACTTGCCTGTAAAACGTCATGTAAGTCTTCTATAAAAGGCAGCAAAATCCTCTGTTTGGTTTGAGTCAGTCTGACGCATGTTGATGGCCCTGGATGAGGCTGTGAAGGTTTGGGAAAGTTTTTCTGCAGGCACACAGTGGCTCTTCAGGAAAGTATGGTGTTTCAGGGCAACGAGAACCTGCTGGTTAAGCAGCTGGGCATCTTGCACAACATGTGTTAGAAAAGTTGCTTCGTTTCTGCTGCCCCGTGTGCTGCGGCTTCTGCAGGGATACGTGTCACTGAGATGAGTGATGTTAGTCCTTTGCTGAGCTGCAGTTTGGATGCAGGGAGCTCCTGGCTGTCCCTCCTGAGGCTTGTACCAGGGGAGAGCCCCAGGAGAGCCTGCGGCCGCTGCCTCTGCTTCCTGCGGGGAATGCACTTGCTGTGTTGCAAGCCCAGAACCACACGCTCATGGACAGACTGAAAGAACACGGGAAGAAATTAGTTTAAAAATCTCTTTGACTTTCAAAACTTGAGATATTTTTCCCACCAGCAGCTAAAAATATGCAGGTCTTGGGTGTTTTTTTTTTTAGCCTATAGCCTCGGCTGGAACATTTGAAATGAGAATCCACAAGTGCACTTGGGCCCCTGTGAGATGCAATCAAAAGGAGACAAAAAATGTTTCTCAAAAACCTGAAACATTAGCTCCACAGCAACATTATTTTTGTTACTGACAATCATTTGACATATGCATGTCAGGAAATGTCATTTTATCACTTTGGCAGTAGGTTTCATTAGATTTGGTAGGGCAGGGAAAAGTTCTCTGCTCATGGTATGAGCATGACATACATTAGCTAAATTCAGCTCCTAGGCTGCAACAGGAGAACTTATTTTTAATTACTTTGTGCCACTTGGGCTCTGACTTTGCAAAACACCTCAGTTCAAAGTTGGTCCATGATTTTGACTGAAATCAAGCCTTCAGTTAGGCTCAAGCACATGGTTGAAGTTATGTTTAGGCTGAAGTGATTTCCTTAGTCAGACACTTGATGATATTTCCACATCTGCTTAAATTCAGAGCCTGATCCCATCATATTAGGAGGGCAAAAGTCCATTTGCTTTCAAGCGGAAGACCCTCGCTTGGTATTTTTCACTCTGGAAATGGAATTAGCAAACTGCCAATCCTTCTTACAAAATTATACCAATTCCCCTACATCAAGCAGGACAGTTTTCCTTGGAATGATTAAACTTTTCCAAGATTTCATATCCTCACTCATCAGACTCCATTTACTGCAGGAAATTACAGCTAAGCTGCATGAAGACTTTCCCTGACTAAATCCAATGTTTATAAATTATAACCAGGCAGAAAATGTGAATCTCAACAATGTAACCATAGTCTGAAGTGTAAGCCTTCACAAGTTCAACTGCTTTCCAAAATATTTTTTACCACAGCAGTAACATGAGTTTGTATAAATAAAGTATACATTTTTAGCATATTTGCACACTGCAATATAATAGATAACGTTTATGTGTATTAGAAGAGCCCAGACCTGTGTGGGCTGTCTCTGCCTTCATTCTCAGACAGGAGATTTTTGGACTTTTCAGCAGCGGTGACCACCAACAGAGCAACTTCCCTCTGTTCAGGTTTTTTTTCATAAGAATGCTGCTGGAAAGCTTCTTAAGAAATAAGCTCTATAAAGCTTCTTAAGAAATAAAACAATAACAAGTTGGATATGGTTTATCCAGTCCCACATTATTCTTCATGTTTATGGCAAGATCTCAATGTTCTTCCTTCCAGTACTCCAGCAGTCATGCCAAGATATACTTCTTATATCTGTATGACAACTTCATACCTACAATATGGGCCAACAGGTGAAGAAAAGGGTCTCTCCAGAGAGAAGAGCAGAACCAGTAGCAATGAGGGACAGAACTGGTCACATGGTTTATCTTTAGGTTTTCTTGCACTGTCCTGAACAAATCACTGACTAAACCCAGATTTGTTATTTTCTCTTATGTACGTAACAGATTTCATACCTTACCCACGTTGTATAAAATATGTAGCATACAATATGGATCATCATAATACAGAGAATAATTTAAAAACTTCAGGTCTATGTAAGAAATCATAAAACTTAAATGCAGTCAATGCATCTTGTATGGTACCTCTTCGAAACGCTTGAGACAGAGCTGCTGCTCACAAGCATATTCACTTGTAAGAGGAAAAGAATTTGTTAGGAACAAAAAGAAAACCAGTTACTGCATTGAATTTAGGGAAAGTTTTTCATACACTGACTACTGGAATAGGCCAGGGTTTCAATCTGTAGGGTTTCAATTTCTAGATTTTTAATTAGGCTCTTAGTACTTAAATGTAGGTGCAGAGAGACAGGGCTCAACTGTATTTTATTGAACTCCTCTTCTTTATGGATGATTGTAAGCGACCCCTCCAGGTATCTCTCTAGAGCACTGCCAAAGTCAGCAACAAAATGCACAGTGGTGAATGTATGGGATGGGGAGCGTAAATTAGGGAACTTCAACACCAGGCTAGTGCTTAGCCATGGCAGAGTGAGCGGTCAGCCTCTCGGGGAGAGGACTTCACCCCTTGACACTACACGGAACCCACAACAATTAAACCAGGCATGACACTCAGCATTCCCATTTAGGACCAGCTTTAAAAAGGAAAATAGCCCCACTGTGCACCGGCAAATTCAGCTTAATTGAAAATGTTAGCACCCAGGAGATTTCTGGCCCGTGACCTAGATAATACGGGGGCAAACCATTGTGTGACTGCGTCTCTTTAGTAAATGTAGTACCACAGTCAGCAGTCTGCAAAAATACTCATTTTCAAAGCAAGCTTTCAGTGAAGCTTTCAGAATGACTTCTGTTTCAGAAGGGAAACACAAATGCAGGAACTAGAAAGGGGCTTTCAATGCCTGCTTGTTTGTATTTTTATTTATTTATATTCATTCTTATCTGCGGCAAAAGAAACATTTGTGTATATTTTCTTTGCAAATAAAGCATGAACAGTGAAATCCTTGATAAAGCAAAAGGGTACGCAGTGGTACCCTTAAAAAATCTGTCCAGTGCATATAAAATAACAAGTTGAAGGAAAACTCTGCAAATACTACAGGCATACACTTTGTAAGCTGTGGAAAGAAAGAAATCACCCATAATGCAGCAAAGTGCGCTGAAACTCACGTCATTTCTTGCAGGGAATTGTAGTTGACCTTTATGTATCGAAAAAAAGGACAGGACGCCCAAAATTATTGGAACAGATTACTGGAAACAGCGTCCCAAACTACAGCCAGTGCCTGCTTGTGGTATTCAGATCTACAACTGCTGCCCACAGAACCGATGGACCCTCATTTCGGGGTTCATTTAAAACTATAGCTGATCTGAGAAATGCTCAGGGTCTGGAATGGCCTTCTTGTATGGAGATGTACTGTGTTCTAACGTACAGATTTTGTACTTGAATCGGGAATGAGTTTCACTGGTGTCTTGCAGCCCAGATGTGCTGGTTTTAGTACATCTTTCAGTCTGCTAGTCTGGGGAGCCTTCAGGATGAGACACAGCAGATGGACAGAAGCAACCCAGGTCTGCATTCCTTTACAGCAGCCACACAGCACGAGCTGTGCTGGACTTTAACTGGAGCATAGTGATATGGGGACTGCTTTCCAGAGTGGTCTTTGTCTTAAGATATCCCCTCTATTCCCACCACATCTCCAAGGGTGACAGCTTCCCTTGATCGTACACAGAATATCGCTGCCCAAGAGACTCCATGGGCTGCTCATCTCATGATTCTCACTCTCATGCCCTTATTTTTGTGGAGTATCATCTCTCTCTGTGCAACTTTCTGCTGGTGAGCATTTAGAAAAAAAGTAACTTTACACTTAGATGCCAGGCAAAGGAAGGCATCAGTGGTGAAAGAACTACAGGTCTGCGGTTTTGGAATGGCAGCACTTAGACTGTTATCTCAGCTAATCACACTTCTGTGATTTAACAACTATTTTGTTACCTCTCTGGAACTAAGATCCTAAGCATTAGTCCTGCCTGCTGGAAGGCAAATTTTAATTCTCCCTGCTCATTCAAAATACTTTCCCCAAACCTAAGATGTCAAAGTCTTTTGAAAAGATAACACAGCATTTTCCGTGAATACCAAATAAAATTCAAAAGTAGTTTTCAGTAGTGACAGGCTTTAAACTTTCTTTTAAAAATGCCCGTGAATTTTTGCCTTATTTCTTTTGGTTTTATATTTTTGGAGCTGCTTTGCAAATATGATCTTGCCAGTGTTGAAAATGGAAGCACACTGCTGTGAGTAGGCACAAGAAATTCAGATGCACAGTGAAGCTGGTTTTTTTTTTTTTTTATCTTGTGTCCTCCAGAATCAGGGTCTGAATGCAAGAAGACATTATAAAAGTAACTGGAGTTTAAAATTCCTTTTGTTTAGCTTAAGAACAGTTCATCCAGTTTCGTCAGGGACATAAAACCAGCTCCTGAGCCAGCTGAAGTTGGTTGCAAAACACTCAGTGATGGTAAATGGTACTACATCAGATCCTGCCTCTTCTTTTACTCATCTAACCAAAAATCTACAGATTTACGAGAGGCAGAGAGGGAGTTTCCAAACCAAAACTGTTATTGCCCAAAGCAACGCTCAGTGATAAGCCACAGAGCTGTGGCCAACTGGTACAAAAAAAGCAGAAGGGCTGGGCAGTCCAGCTAGGTCACCAGAGCCTCACATTAAATGCCCTGCTCTGCCACCAGCTTTCTCCAGCAAACTGCACATGGGCTAATTCCTCAGTGAACGGTGGGTGAGCGGGGCAAAGGCCCACTCTCACACGCCCCATCACTCAAGGAAACCTCAGCCGTGATCCTCCACAAAACCAGCATGATCCCCCACAAAAACAACAGGAGGAACAAGGAGCTTATGGCTGGGGAGCACAGAAACCAACAAGGTGAGTGGGGCGTCACTTAACTGAGCTGGGAAATACTGAGTCTAGGCACTGTTTTTCTCCAAAAGGAGTCAAACATGCTGTGATGGCAAGAGAGGGGTATTTATCCCTGCTTAATACTCTTACTGTAATTGCTGTCCTAATGTTAGGTGCCCTTTTGAATGAGAGAGAAAGAGACATGGCAGACAGACCTAGGTTACGTCCCTTCTCTGGCTAAGCTTTTTTGGCTTTTTCTTCTGCTCTGCAACCAACACATGTGCTGAAGCCCTCTACGTTTAACTAAGTTTAACTACTAAACTATTCTCTCTCTTTCCTCCTGCTGTGGTCCTCCACTTTGTAAACAATGAAACAGTCACTGGAATAGGGACTTGTTTTTGGCTTTTTCTTCTGCTCTGCAACCAAAACATGTGCTGAAGCCCTCTATGTTTAACTAAGTTTAACTACTAAACTATTTGGCCCTGCATGATGAATCGTTCTCTCTCTTTCCTCCTGCAGTGGTCCTCCACTTTGTAAACAATTAAATAGTCACTGGAATAGGGACTTTAATCTGACTCTTCCACACCACTTTCCAACTCCTCGTCATGAAGGCAACATCTCGACATCTCTCCTTGGCTTAATGCATATACAGTTTCTTTATGCAAACTGTACTTCAGAGAGCTGTACAACTCACTGTGCACTGCAACTGCCTGCTGGTGGTCGCTGGCTCCGAAAATACAGAAGCACCAGCTGCAGGTACAACAGGGAGCTCAAGGGAGCTGCAGGCAGACCCCTGACCTCCCCATCAGAGCCCTTCCCACTGGGTGATAACTGGACGTGCACACTGAGAATTACAAGACTTTGCTCAATTCTGCCTTGTGCAAAGCCTCACCTATGTACCCTTAGTAGCCCACCCCCTTGGCACGGGGAAGGCCAAGTTTAAGAGTTGCCTGGCCCTTAACTGAGGCCACCAAGCAGCTCTGTGTTACCAGGAGATGGAAGCCCACTAGAAAAAACAAATGCGAGGCTGAGACAACACTGGCAGAAAAATATGGTCTGAGGGAAGTAGGGAGGGGGAAGCTGAACAGGTTTTCTGAGGATTTCAGTAATGCCTACAGATTCAGTACAGTACTCAGAGTTTTCCGTCGGATTTAATGTTTAGTTCCAGCTGATGGTTAAAACAGTGACCTGGTTGCTGAAGTTACAAAATAAGGTTTTTGAAGGCAATGAGACCTCAGTTTTTGGGCTGGTGCTGTGTTCCTTCCATAGGTGGCACTCAAACTGCACATGGGCTAATTCCTCAGTGAACGGTGGGTGAGCGGGGCAAAGGCCCACTCTCACACGTCCCATCACTCAAGGAAACCTCAGCCGTGATCCTCCACAAAACCAGCATGATCCCCCACAAAAACAACAGGAGGAACAAGGAGCTTATGGCTGGGGAGCACAGAAACCAACAAGGTGAGTGGGGCGTCACTTAACCGAGCTGGGAAATACTGAGTCTGGGCACTGTTTTTCTCCAAAAGGAGTCAAACATGCTGTGATGGCAAGAGAGGGGTATTTATCCCTGCTTAATACTCTTACTGTAATTGCTGTCCTAATGTTAGGTGCCCTTTTGAATGAGAGAGAAAGAGACATGGCAGACAGCCCTAGGTTACGTCCCTTCTCTGGCTAAGCTTTTTTGGCTTTTTCTTCTGCTCTGCAACCAACACATGTGCTGAAGCCCTCTACGTTTAACTAAGTTTAACTACTAAACTATTCTCTCTCTTTCCTCCTGCTGTGGTCCTCCACTTTGTAAACAATGAAACAGTCACTGGAATAGGGACTTGAATCTGACTCTTCCACACCACTTTCCAACTCCTCGTCATGAAGGCAACATCTCGACATCTCTCCTTGGCTTAATGCATATACAGTTTCTTTATGCAAACTGTACTTCAGAGAGCTGTACAACTCACTGTGCACTGCAACTGCCTGCTGGTGGTCGACAGCTCCAAAAATACAGAAGCACCAGCTGCAGGTACAACAGGGAGCTCAAGGGAGCTGCAGGCAGACCCCTGACCTCCCCATCAGAGCCCTTCCCACTGGGTGATAACTGGACGTGCACACTGAGAATTACAAGACTTTGCTCAATTCTGCCTTGTGCAAAGCCTCACCTATGTACCCTTAGTAGCCCACCCCCTTGGCACGGGGAAGGCCAAGTTTAAGAGTTGCCTGGCCCTTAACTGAGGCCACCAAGCAGCTCTGTGTTACCAGGAGATGGAAGCCCACTAGAAAAAACAAATGCGAGGCTGAGACTACACTGGCAGAAAAATATGGTCTGAGGGAAGTAGGGAGGGGGAAGCTGAACAGGTTTTCTGAGGATTTCAGTAATGCCTACAGATTCAGTACAGTACTCAGAGTTTTCCGTCGGATTTAATGTTTAGTTCCAGCTGATGGTTAAAACAGTGACCTGGTTGCTGAAGTTACAAAATAAGGTTTTTGAAGGCAATGAGACCTCAGTTTTTGGGCTGGTGCTGTGTTCCTTCCATAGGTGGCACTGTAACTTATCAAATGCTTTGCTTCCCTGCCCATTATTTTTTCTGATGCTACCAGCATTATGCCATCTCAAAAAAGCACATTGAAGGTAAAAAAACCTCAAAACCGTCGGTAACATCGAGATGCACCTCAAATCACAAGTGTGATTTCTGCTCTCAAAAACGTTACAGCATTATACGGGATCTGATCAAAAAGCACCCTACTTCAGCACTGAGCCTCTGTGAGTGGCCAATAGCATGACCTTGTGGTAGAATATAAGAGGAGACTAAACATATAGTGGTGTGCCCTTACACACTGTATCAGCTTACAAGGAGCTGGAGGGACACCACACAGGAAGATGCCGTAGCTGCACATTTAATATCCCTTGACAGATTTTTTTTCAGTGAATTTGTTCAATTGCTTTTGCACCCATATAAAGTTTAAACATCCACAGCAAACCAGATGGTCCTGGTTGAAACATAACTTCTGACTCTTTTCCAGAGTGAACATAAATCCAAATGCATTGTAAGACATTTGAAGCAATTAATGTGCAAATGATTATCATTACGAGCAGGAACTAACTAAAAACAACTGCTAAGACATGACAAGTCATACATGGCTTCCTCCATTATCTTTCTCTTTGTGCTTAACTTCTTCATGATAAGGACTCTTCTATCTGAACAACACCATGTATAAATGGCACTGTCAGCATCCCTGGTGCTCATCAGTAGTTTAGCAAACAACATTCTCAGTAACACTAAGGCTCATACACCAGTTCACTTAACTCTATTTATAACCACAAAACATTTCTAAAAATATCACTGAATGAAAACCCCCTCCATAAAAAGACTTGTTAATTCATCAACTTTACAGGAGTATCAGCACATTACCTTGATTCACGGACTCACACCCCTCGGTGAAGTCCACCTGGAAAGCCCAACAGCCTGGCTTCTCCTGCAGACGCGGAGCTCACATCACAGCAAGGTGGGCTTGGTGAGAATTACAAACAGAAAGGCACCTCAGCACCAACAAACATCGCACCCCTGAAAGCAAAGCAACAAGTAGTTACACACAACCTAGATCCTACGCATCCGACACACCGAGAAAAAACTTTTTAAGCTGTAACAAAAGGTATGTTTCTATGTAACGCAACTATTTCAGTTCTCCCCCAAAATATTTTATGTTATTTCTTCAATAACCTCTCTCTCTATATTTATTATAAGGTTATAAAAGCAATATCAATGTTCTGTTTCCAATCCCAGGTGCAACTTATGTTGCATATATAATTTTAAGACAAATTGTCCTTGTATTCCTTCCTTTCCAACAGCACTCCTGCTGTTATCACCCAGAACTAGTAACTTGTAAATATCTATGAAAAAAATTAATCCCTTTATCTTTCGGAAATTTACAGCAGTGTTCTTCGAAAGTAAATACACAGATAGTAGAATGTATACAATAACTGAGCCAGATTTATGATTACGATTATGAAGAAATAGGCCATGGTTTATACCTGATAAGCACAGTGTATTTATTCTGTGGAGAGCAGAAGATTTATTACGTGTTTAAGCATTCATTTCCTTATTTTTGTGCATGTTTTCTGTAAAGAATGTGTTAACTGTATTATGACCACTTGAGAACTCGAACGGGTTTGGAAAGACAGTCCCAAGTTTCGCAATCACACACCATGTTATAAACTAAGGCTATCTGTTGATGTAAACATCTCCCTCCAAACTTCTGAATGGTGTTGCTGTAAGAAGAAATCAGTCAGAGGTTGGCTGCTGTATTATAATGTTCCGATTAAGTAATTTCAATTCAGGCACCAAGGGCCAGAATTTGAAGAGGGAGATAAGGAGTGGGTGCTGGAAGGCAGGGTGTGCTCTCCTCTCTGGGACGGGCTGCAGAAACCCCATCTCTCTCTCTCTCTCTCCCTTGGGTTTCACAGCCTTGAGCACTGAAAACTACAAATGTATTCACAAAGTCTATGTGCTGAGTTCATGAGGGGGATGCAGCAGAATTAGTAAAAAACCAACAAAAGCCTATATCCAACGTATGGAAAAGTGGGTATTCCTCTCTACCCTACACACAGCTCCTTCTCACCTGTCCGAGGAGCACTTTCCCCCGCATTGCTCCTGGAGGCCCCAGCACCTTCAAGCCCTCAGCAAACAAGAGCCGTACAGTCTTTGCAGTGAAGCAGCCCCAAGACCTGGCAGGTTTAATGGAGCATATGCGCGGCGCTCACACTTCTCCACGGCACCTCCAGCCTGTGCATATGCACACCAGGACAGTTTCCAGCTGGGCTCTCCTAAGATGGGACTGCCTTCTGCTGCTTTCAGCGCTCTGTACTCAACTCTTCCACCATGTTTCAGCAGCTCAAGAAACTAATTGCTGTAGAAAGCAAAAGGGAAGACTGTAGCAATCTGGTGACACTGGAGCATGCCCATAGAATGCCATAGCACGTGCCTTGAAGAACCACTGTTTCTCCAGAAGGAGATGTCATGCTCTCCACACATAAAGCTCCGTTTTCTTTACTGAAGTACACCCTCCTCTACGTTTTGATCATGAATCCTTGAGTGCTATAGCTTTTCCAAAGTACAAAGGCAGCACTGGCTGCTAGCTAGCAAGACAGCAAAAGGATGGAATTTCAAGTTACAAGAGCTTTTACAGATGACAGTCCAGTCACTCCGCACTGCTGGAAAATCTTCCACTCTGTAGAAACACTTGCACACCTTTCCTGACTCACTGGGGTGAAGATCCCACAGGTCTTGATTGCCAACAAGACTCTACTCCTGATGGGCTCATGATTTGCCAGTTTCACGGGCTGACCAATCTCCCAAGGTGCTCCAGAGGTTGATCATCCCTTTCTGCACGACCATCTCTGCTACACTCTGGTTGCAAAGTGGTCTATAAGGAGAACAATTTGGAATGAAACGTCTGCAAGTAGTGCACCGACACAAATTTGGCATATAGACTGGACTACTTCAGCACTGAAAACTGATTAAAATACTCATTTTCAGAGAAACATTATCCCACAAACTGTCTAAAGTTAAACTGGAGGCCCCTCATCCCTTTGAAAAGGTTGATACTGAAGTTTGCCAATTGATGAATTACTCTAGTGTTCCCCGTGCTGTCTGACCTGAACTTAGAGCTATGATTTCTACAAGATTTCCTTAATGCTAGTGTTCCCATCTCTTAGAGACATGCCATCATTTTGATCTTTTGCTGACCTATTAGCATGCTAAACAAACATGGTGTTTTAGGACTGGAATTTTTTAAGGCACGGATGGAACTTAGGTGCTTGATCCCATTAATTTTGATGAGATTCCAGCACCTAACTCCTTTAACGTCTTATGAAAATCCCTATCCAGTTTCCTGGGCATGGGTCATCAATACAGTGAGGACACATGCCACAGATTCTATATTTCAAGAAGAAAAAAACACTCCGAATATATGAAAAACAATGATTAATGAAAAAATGTAGATATACTCCAAAGTGCTAATCTACATACCTGTAGATTAGCTACAGGTATGACAGTTCTGCAACCTGCAGATTACCTGTCCTTTCCGCTGCCTGGATCAGGAGCTCTTGTGATAGGCAGTCCCACCAGTGCCTCAAAAGTGCCAGAGAATAAGAGTCTACAGGTATTGGCAGTCATTTCAATAACATGGATTATCAACTCCCAGAAAGTATTTTCCATTCTCTTGAGTAATCAGTTGAGGTTTTCTTGACCTTTGAGCTTCTTTTGGAGGCCCACAGAGGAGCACTGGGGCCTCTAAACTGAGAAAAAATCCAGACACTTTTGCTGGCCAGACGGAAAGACATAATTAAAAAAGTAATAATAAAAGAAAGTTATGAAAATAACTTTAAAGGCATTTTTTCCCCCAATTTTGCTATTTTAAGGGCAGCCCTCATGAACTTTTTTGGCTGTACACTCAATAGCAGTGATTTCTTGGCAATGTCATTAGCTCCACTTTCCTATGGGTGGGCAGCTCTCATATAATAAATCATCCAGCAGTTCAGACAGTGATTCAACAAAGTGTAATATCCTTCTCTTCCCTGACAGTTTGTCAACATGGACTACAGTCCAACAGGCAGACCTATGTCACCACATCCATTCCTAAAGCAGGCTGGAAAAGAGCCAACTCTGCTCCAAAACGTGCTCCACGGTACTTGGGCTTGAGTGAATAAGCCCAGTTTGTTAAGCCAGGGTTAGTGGTACAGTAATGGCTTTCCTGGTTTGGAGCTGGCTCACATCTGACCAGCTAGGAGCAGAAAGAACTTATGTCTGGGTTTGAAAGAGCAGAGAGAAAAGCTTAAGTGAGCCCTTCCAGCCCTGAGCGGGGTGGAAAGCCCTGCTAGACCCACACTCCTGCAGGACAGGGTCTTCTACTTTCAGGACAGTTCCCAGGGATTTCTGTGAAGTCAGGTTTGATCACCAAGAAGTCCAGAAGACAGCAGAGGAAATAATTCTTCAGGAGCACTGAGAGGTTGTAAGAAGGTCCAACAAATATTCATAGTACTGCTTGTTTCTTTAATACCTAAAAGTCACATATATGTTATGTGTGACATTGTGGTCACATATTTACATTTTCCACCATCAGTAGCTCCAGTGAATGAGTTTTCAGCTGGTGTGTGCAAGTGGTGAAATAATATTGCTAAGTACCTGTTGGTACTTGCAGTTTAGGGAATTACAAGAAAGATTGCGATCTGGGGAGATGTCCACAGCTCCTCCTAACTTGCAGTAGTAATTTAGGTGGGGTTGCAAATAATACTCCATCCTTTGAAATGGAGTATTATGGTGGAGTGGAACAAAATAAAGAAAACATAATAGCCTTCATTTTGAGTTTGGACTGATGGCTGCTTTTGACAGCCTGACTCTTATGAATATGTGACCATCCATGTCTGTGCTGGCATGACGGAGGCTGTCTGTCCCTGCTGCACCAAAGCACCTCCACAGGCTTTGATGAGTGTCTTGTTCTGCAAGGATTGTCAGGCCACAGGAGATCGCTGAGCAAGAGAGCTTGCCTGCAGGGAGTCAACTCACCTATATCTTACATTACACTGCTTCCAGTTGAACACAACCCAGTACTAAATACTGTCCTTTAGAAATTCAATACGTAGGAGGAAAAAAACACCTTAATATTCCTGTGTCATGGAACTAAATTATAATGTTGCTAAATAAGATATATTGTTGTTCTACTGCATGAAGTCAGTCTTTCTCCCCTACCCCCCACCCCCTTGTTTTCTGTCCATGCTTCTCTTCTTCTTTTCCATTTTCCACTTTTGGCTGCCTATATCTTGAGTAAATGAATATTCCAATTCACTGTGAACCAGCTGATACCCCAGACAAATTTGAATAAAGCCCAGTGTTAATTCCACATACAGGTTTTCCCTTTTGAACTGCTCCACATACTAAGAAAAGAAAAGGGGAGATATCATCCACCAGTTCTTTCCACATGATGCAAGTCACTGATAAAATTAAAGGCTTGATGTGATGGGGCTTTTCCCAGATTTCTCAAACTTTCACAAGCAGCCACCTAGCAAATAGCTGTTCTAACACCAGTGAGAGGATCTTTTGCTATTCCTTCTGCACATTTGATTAAAACAACATGGTTTGGTGGACTACATGGTTATGCCAGCACTACACAAAGTTTGTTAGACACCAAGAAAGTGAATATCAGAAGCCAGGAATTTACTTTGGAAGCCAGGACTTGGTTTCCAAATTACCTTTTTTGTCCATGTATGGTTTTTTTATTTTCATCCCATTTTACACCAGTTTGGCAAAAGTTTCTACCTGCCTTCATTGCCTGCTGTCTCATACATGTAGCCCTTGCATCCCCTCCCAAATATCACAGCTCTGTAGCACTCGTTTGAAGCTATGGCTTGCTGCAGAGGTTTGCAGGCTGCTGAACAACCTGCTCTGGCAACTTATAATTTCATGTACCAAGCCTAGACAGACTCAGCCCCACTTACTGAACTTGCAGGTGGCACGGGCTCTCTGAGCATGTTCGCTGACTTACTTAAAAAAACCTCTTCCTAGGTGATGGCATGATGAAAGAGGTGTTTAGAAACATCGTCCTGAGTGCTAAAAGCCCTCTACCGTGTAATGCCACTCCTCACCAAGAAAGATTTGAGCAAATCTGTATGTTTGAAAATTCACTCAGGATGGGGTAAGATGCGATGGGGCAAGACACACACTGGGTGGGTAGCAGCAGGGGAAAACGCTGCATTTAAATGACCAGAAGAGTGCAAAACCAGCTGGGAGATTACTGCAGATACATACTGGAAGTGGAGATTCCTGCTCCGGATGGGACTGTGTTTGGAAGAACACCCTGCTTCCACTTCCAGTCTTTAATGAAGGAGGTTTTAAGAAAGTAGCTGAAAAGCAGCCAAACTCAAAAAAAAAAAAAAAAGTGGAAGGGAAATACTGTTTCGCCCTTCTGTACCGCTTCCAGCTCAGCATAGAAGCAAAGGCTGTTTGTTGTTTTTGCATTAAACAAACTGGGTGTCACACTGGCAGGTACACAAACCTACAAGCAGCGGCTCCCCACCAATGCCCTTTTGTTTTAACGAGCTAAAAAGATCCTTGATAGCAGCTGGTGAAAGACCCATTGTCCTGCCACATCCTTTCCCTGACTTGACCGGTCAAGAGAGCAGAACTGGGCAGCTCTGGGAGCAGGGAGCGGGGTGGGAGAGCCATGCTTTCCTTCGGAGTTATTTTTCAGTTGCTGGTTTGTGTGTGTGATCATTTTCCTCTCATAATATGGCATGTGTTTTATAGGAGGCCTGAGAAAGAACATGTACAGACCTGGACCTTACTGCACTGTGTAGCTACGAACACAGAATGAAAGGCTGCTCCAAGGTCTGACAAGTGCAGTGGTTTTGTGCTCAGGTTTATTCTTTCCTTTACCTTGGTACCTTGTTCCTCCTTATTTTAGTAGTTTCACTTCCCTTTCAGCACTCTTCCTTCTGTTGATACTGCCTCCACTTGTTTTTTACGTAACTGCTCTTCAGTCAACCCAATTTATGTCTTGTTAACCTTGTGTAACTTAGTACCACTTACTTGTGATATTTCTCCTTTCCCTAGGTTGCTTTCTGCTTTTCTTTCCCGGTGGTTTCCAGGGTTTATATTCGTTGTGCTGCCTCTCCATCTCCTGAGTGTGAACAAGAGGAAGGGCGAAGTACCTGCAACCAGAGAGATGGGGAATGATGTTGAATGCAGTTCCAGAACTGAGAGACAGGAGACTACAGCAGGCTGGGACGGAGAAAAGCAGGCTGCTGGAGGAAAAAAAAAAGGTGCTCGTTAAAGAGGAGGCTGAATATAGGAATTTCCTATACCAGAGGAAAGGCAGGTCTTGATGAGAACAATATAAAGAAGGAAGGAAGCGGTTGTTTGGGTGAGTGGGAGAATTGACCCGTGGCTGTGGATGAAAGGAGAAGCTGAGCCAGGCTGGGTGCAATCAGCAGAGCTATCAGCCTGGAGGCCTCCAGGAGAGGCAGAACCAAGTGTCAAAGCCACAAAGAGGGGCCAGGCAGGGAAAAACCCACACCTACCTACAAGCACAGCAGCATTCAAAACACAGAGATACTGATCAGGGTTTTGCTGCACAGAGAGGCTGCTGAAGACCCCCAAAATTTTGCTTTGTAAATTAAATTGAATATTTACAGGCATTTATGCACGTGATCTCTCATTTTGAACCGCCTGCACTCTGATTCATTAGACTTATAGCTAGTTAAATAGCAACATGTGTGGTAGTAAATTACTTCCTGGATAGTCAATAGCTTTTAAAATCTAAAAATTTACTTAAATGCAAAGACAAGCAAACAAGAAAATGTCAAGTGGTGCTCAGTTACTAGGTGACAGTTGGATGTATTAGCTTTCAAAAATCAGTATACAACTCCAAAATAGAGAAAAACTGCTTTATAAGAGCCCTCCCAGGACAGGGTGAGAAGGGTTAATACTGCTTTTCTCCAAGGAAAGAGCAAATTCGGATGATCCATCCACTCCTGTAATTACCAGAATGACAGAGAACATTGGTGCCAAGCCTGACAATATGTTGCTGAGTGAGGGGTAGCAGAGAGAAAGTGACTGTGATAGAAGACAGCATGGCAGGGATAAACAAACAGGTGCTGTCAGCCAAATGCTAATGCTGCAAATGCACCGCAGCAGATGCCCTGATTAAATAAAATGTGAAGTCACAACATTTGTTTGAGTGATTTAAAAAAATCAACATGCTCTCATGATTACAGATTCATTGATTTTTCACGAGAATTAAAAATAACTAAATTTCTGGTGCTACTTTTATTTTAGCTTGTAAGTTTTAAAAAAATAGATGAAAAAACCCCTCTTGAATGGTTTCCTTTGAGTCATTTTTTGAAGTTAGCTTTTTCTACCTCTTGCTTCTGAGTGGATATCTTTACCAGCCTGCTCTCAAAGACGGGCTGCGTGTTATGGAGGGTTTGAACTGTCTTTGAATCTAGTTTTGTCAAGGAAGAAGATGCTAAACTTCTGCCAAAGATCTCTTCCACCACCCTCCTCGGCCTTGATAGATGCTGCTGTAAGGGCTCTTCTCATCTGCTCACTCAGCTCACCTCCCAGTTCACCCTTTCACACGTGACAAGCTGTGAAAGTGCACAACCTGCCTTCAGCAGTCAGTAAAAAAATCTCCAAATACTCTCCAGCAGGATTAATACCTGTTGAGAGGTCTTACTAGCAAAGATGCTTTATGCCAGGGCTGCCCGACTCCCACACCATCACTAGGCTGCAGCTCTGAGCAGCTCTGAAATCATCTGGAGGTTATACACAGCTGGATGTACCTACCTCTGTTTTATACTCTAGAGAATGAAGGAATTCCAAGCAGAATTTTTACAATAAATATCATATGGCCTCAAGTTCTCCATGTGACATTTTGCTGGTTTGTTAAAGGGACAAAAAGGACAAGCAAACCAATGAAATGTATAGAAGTCCTTGAGCAAACAACAGAGAAGATATTTAGCCAGAGCAGTCAGCTTATGGCTCAGCTCAGATTTCTCTGAAATCTGGCTCAGGATTGTGCAACATCCCCTACTATGACCATTGTGGTCTGGGGGAAAGAGCTCTGCTCAGAGAATATCGGCCAGGGCTGGCAGATTGTGGAGGAGATAAGGAGGCAGAAAAGCCCCGGTGCCAGCAGGACAACTTCCCTTCTTAACCAGCCCAGGGGCCTTGCTGGTTTAAGGTGCATTTATAAAAGCTCACAAAGAAAAGATTAATAAGCTAGGTGAACAGAACAGAAACAGAAAATCTTTTGATGTTTCACCCATTCGCTCTTTGTGCAGTGGTTTTTGGGTAAAAGTAATTTTTTTCCAAACGGAGTGTGCCCGTGTTACTGGTAGCATGTGCTGTCAGATCTTCTTTGAAGAAAAAGGTTTATTTTCAGGTTGATACCACTAGAAAAGGTAGCAAGAGCACAAAGATGCCATCTAGGAGTAGTTCCGCGCAGAGCTTGATCTCAAACACCAGATCAGTTCCTTCAGGGAGACCCATTACGGCGGCAGAAGCTGCCCAGGGCACAGCTCCCTCCCTGCAAGCTGTTCATCGCTGCTGGGGATGAGATCAGGCCTGCCACGACACCAATCAGGCCTCATTAACTCCCTGCTCCGGCTATTCAAGCGGATTAAAGATTTTAGATGTTATGTCGAAGACAAAAAGGAACAGGAGGGTTCCTCTTCCCAGTGGAGAAAACTAAACTGGGTAGAAGACCAAACCGGTTAATTACAAGTTGAACATTCATTCTGCTTGCAACTGTATCTTCCTAAAAGCCTCTATTTCTCCTCCTGTACACTGTAGCGGGGAGATCCCTACTAATCACAGGAGACCCTCTTCCTCTGCTCATATATTCCCCTACAACAGCCATAATCCACATTTTTCCACAATTACTTGCTCATAGGCCCAGTCTCTTTTCACCTGGATGGAGACCCACAGCTCAACACTAATGTCAGCTCCGCCATAGGTTTCCCCCTATCTAATAAGCTCAGAGGAAAGTTTGTTGAAAGTGATAAGGACTACTGAGACACAAGCTTGAGTTTTACTGGAAAGAAGACCCAAAAGCTAAACGAAAATATTTTTTTTTTCAAAGAAGGAAGTTTTACAAACAGCTACAAACAGCAAAATTCTCCTATTTTCCTGCTGTTACAAATTCCACTACTATGTTTCTGGTAATGTGTCTGGTGAGGAGCAGCAGAGTGACCTCAGGAAAACCTTGCTGGAGTTTCTAAGGTGCTTGTTTTCATATTTTGCCTCCTGTAGCAATACCAGAACAGCTATAATAGGGAAAGCAAAAGCATTGAAAACCTATGACTGGTATTGAAGGGGCTTAGAGCAAGCCCTGCAACTCCTCAGGCAGATGGTGGTTAAAAAAAAAAAAAAAAAGCAAGCTGGGCTGATGCTAGAAGTGTGTTTCCATGGGAACAGGGAGGTAGGGATGCTGCCTTGTACTTGACCAAATGGGAAGCAGGTTCAGGATTAGGATTAGGACAGAAGTGGCCAGATTCCTGCTGCCATTCAGGGTCACTTTATACTCCTAAATGCAAGACAGAGGTCTTTAAAGGACTGCCCTAGCTCTACAGCCATATGTTTTTTGTGTGGATTTAACCAGTGTTAAAAGATATGTATGCTTGAATGTAAGTGTGTGTATAAGAGTGTGTATAAGCGTACGTATAAAAGCACATCATCTTTAGTGATCCATGAAAACCAAGTGTATAAATGAGAAATGAATGTCCACCTCTCAGTTTAAGACAAGGTATGTGGTGGTGGTCTTGGTATCAAATGGTTGCTCTGTGTGGTATGATGCTCACCTCAGGCTATTCTAGCTCTTCCAGTTCTCTGAGAGGTGATGTTGAGATCACCAGACAGCAAAATCATACATTTGATATTGCACAGTAATAAAAAAAAAAGAGGTGTGGTAATTATTTTAAATTGTTAGTCTTCCTCGGCTCCGGGAGAATAAATCTAATTGGTCTGATACACATCAGTGTTATTTAAATATTAAAAGAATCAGAAAATAGTTTGTGTTAGCATAAGTATTTCAAAATACACTTATTATCTTTAAATGTTTGAGATTAGATTATCTTTCATCTAGCTGGAGTTCTCAGAAACTCTCCAACTCTAGTTGGAGTTCTCTGTAAACTCATCTGCTGTTTTTAGGCCCTTCATTATTCCAGCAAACTTCAAACAATAAACAAAGACCAAAACAAAAGGTAGAGAACAATAAAGACAAAATCCGAGAATGGAAATGGAGTTAAATATACACATTTACGTGATGCATTTATATTTGAAGAGTTAGTATAGTTTTTTTCTTTGACCAATTTATAACAACAAACAAGATTCAAAATACCAAGTTTTGAAATGAGGCCAATTCACGCCTAAAATAAGGGCATGTTGAATAGTAGATCCTACAGTTTGCTTCTTGTCAAAATTTGTTGACAACTATCACAAGGTGAAAATGCAACCAGTTACGATTCCTTTCAAAAAAAACCCCTGAGTAGTAGGGGTTAATTGTTTGCATAGCTGTGTTTCCACCTCAGGTATCTTTCTATGCTTGAATAAATATAAACAAGTAACTTTGGCTCATCTTTCAAAAACTCATGAGTGGAGACATTTGTGATTCAGCTTTAAGAAGGCCTTGAGAAAGATTCTGCTTCCCTGTTTCTATAAACTTCTATGCTTAACCTTAGGCCCAGGAGCACGCGTTTGAGCTAGGCCTGCTCGCACCACACACGTTAGGTGCGGGAGTCCCTGCAGGGCAGGGTTTTCTTCCCTTGTGTGAAGAGAAAAAAAGAAGTATACTCACTCAAGGTATTTTTAAGCACACCTTGACGCTGGCTCTGCTTTTGGATGAAGAGAAGTGCTGTTTGGTACCATGCTGCCCCTCACATTTTGCTAGGCCCCAATGGCCCCTCAGCAGGAGGAGATGTCTGCAGAGGGGTTTCTGAGGCACCTGGGTGAGGGTCTGGGCAGGGGAGCAAACCCTTTTCCTGATGTGGGGTGGGGGCTGGAAGCTCTCAGGTGCTTTGTGCAATCATAGAATGGTTAGAGGGGGAAGGGACCTTAAAGATGATCTAGTTCCAACCCCCTTAGACCAGGTTGCTCAAAGCCCCATCCAGCCTGGCCTTGAACACCTCCAGGGATGGGGCCTCCACAGCTTCACCGGGCAACCTGTTCCTGTGTCTCACCACCCTCACAGTAAAGAATTTATTCCTAATATCTACTATAAATTCACCCTCTTTCATTTTGAAGACACTACCTTTCATCCTATTACCACATGCCCTTGTAAAAAGTCCCTCTCCAGCTTTCCCATAGGCCCCCTTTAGGTACTGGAAGGGGCTATAAGGTCTCCCCGGACCCTCCTCTTCTCCATGCTGAACAACCCCAACTCTCTCAGCCTGTCCTCACAGGAGAGGCGCTCCAGCCCTCTGGACCCACCCCAACAGGTCCATGTCCCTCCTCTGCTGAGGGACTCTAAAACTGGACGCAGAACCCCGCAATAACGCTAATTAACATCAAGGCATTTAATGCAACAGCTGCAACCAGCAGCTCCCCGCACAGCTGCGGGGGTGGGGGCAAACCGGGATGCGGCGAACAGGTCCCGACCCCCTCCCCTCAAACCGGGGGTCCCTTGTCATGGTGCCCACCCCCCCGCTCCCCGGTGGATGCTCACAGCGGGGAGGCGGCAGCGCGGGCATTTGCCTGGGCTGAAAGGCAAAAGCGGCTTCTCCCGTCTGTTTTATTTTTAGCCGTCAGCTCAGCTCCGCGCAGCTTCGCGCCGCCGCCGGCGGGGGCGGGCGGGGCGGCAGGCGAGGGAGGACCGAGCCGGCGGGGCGGGCGGACGGACCGGGCACCGGCGGAGAGAGAGAGAGGAGAGGAGAGGAGAGAGGTTACCGCAGGCGAGCCGCAGCCGGGCGGGCTGCAGAGCTCCGCCGCCCCCGGCCCATCCGCACCCCCCTCTCCCGGCGGCTGCCAGGCAGGGAGAGGCCGGTGGCAGCGGCCTCCAGCGTCCGTCCCACCACCCCCCCCACCCCGGCTGCGGCCGCGGCTCACCTCACCTCGGGCTGGCGGCTGGGTGCCCTGCCGCTCCCCCGCCGCAGCCCTGCAGATGGCCGGTGCCGGGCTGGAGCTGGGAGAGGTTCAGCCTCCCCTCGAACCCCCCCAGCCGGAGCTGGCCTTCACCGAGGCGCAGAAGTGGATCGAGGCAGGGCAGGGTTTTCTTCCCTTGTGTGAAGAGAAAAAAAGAAGTATACTCACTCAAGGTATTTTTAAGCACACCTTGACGCTGGCTCTGCTTTTGGATGAAGAGAAGTGCTGTTTGGTACCATGCTGCCCCTCACATTTTGCTAGGCCCCAATGGCCCCTCAGCAGGAGGAGATGTCTGCAGAGGGGTTTCTGAGGCACCTGGGTGAGGGTCTGGGCAGGGGAGCAAACCCTTTTCCTGATGTGGGGTGGGGGCTGGAAGCTCTCAGGTGCTTTGTGCAATCATAGAATGGTTAGAGGGGGAAGGGACCTTAAAGATGATCTAGTTCCAACCCCCTTAGACCAGGTTGCTCAAAGCCCCATCCAGCCTGGCCTTGAACACCTCCAGGGATGGGGCCTCCACAGCTTCACCGGGCAACCTGTTCCTGTGTCTCACCACCCTCACAGTAAAGAATTTATTCCTAATATCTACTATAAATTCACCCTCTTTCATTTTGAAGACACTACCTTTCATCCTATTACCACATGCCCTTGTAAAAAGTCCCTCTCCAGCTTTCCCATAGGCCCCCTTTAGGTACTGGAAGGGGCTATAAGGTCTCCCCGGACCCTCCTCTTCTCCATGCTGAACAACCCCAACTCTCTCAGCCTGTCCTCACAGGAGAGGCGCTCCAGCCCTCTGGACCCACCCCAACAGGTCCATGTCCCTCCTCTGCTGAGGGACTCTAAAACTGGACGCAGAACCCCGCAATAACGCTAATTAACATCAAGGCATTTAATGCAACAGCTGCAACCAGCAGCTCCCCGCACAGCTGCGGGGGTGGGGGCAAACCGGGATGCGGCGAACAGGTCCCGACCCCCTCCCCTCAAACCGGGGGTCCCTTGTCATGGTGCCCACCCCCCCGCTCCCCGGTGGATGCTCACAGCGGGGAGGCGGCAGCGCGGGCATTTGCCTGGGCTGAAAGGCAAAAGCGGCTTCTCCCGTCTGTTTTATTTTTAGCCGTCAGCTCAGCTCCGCGCAGCTTCGCGCCGCCGCCGGCGGGGGCGGGCGGGGCGGCAGGCGAGGGAGGACCGAGCCGGCGGGGCGGGCGGACGGACCGGGCACCGGCGGAGAGAGAGAGAGGAGAGGAGAGGAGAGAGGTTACCGCAGGCGAGCCGCAGCCGGGCGGGCTGCAGAGCTCCGCCGCCCCCGGCCCATCCGCACCCCCCTCCTGAGCACACATTATTTCCCTGGGTTAGTGGGACACAGCATCTGGCTGCTGAAATACTGTAATTAAAAAAAACAATATATAGGGCTTATGTAGCTATGGTACACAGTCATTAAAAGCTCAATTTTTAAGTAAAAGTACCCCTCTCACTTTGTTATTCTAGATACTAAATTTATGAAGTTATTGTATGTTTTTACATATGACGAAAATTTTGCAGGCCTTTGCTCGATGTTAGTCTGTGGGGTCGACCTGGTGTCCTTCCTCTCCTCGTCGTGGGGACTGGAGGCGTTTTATTCCACGCCGAGCTCCGTCCGCCACCCCCCGGTTTTACTTGCTGCAGGGGAGGCGGCCGGGGCCCGCTGAGCCGCTGCTCAGCCCCCGCGCATCCTGCACGCCTTTGGATGGACGGCTGCACCCATGGACCCCTGCCCCCCCCCCGGCGCATCTTTTCCAAACTTAATCCCTTAATCGCATTTCCCCTCCCCGCCCCCGGGGTTGGGATGACTGTAAACAGGAGCCGCGCAGGTGTGCGGAGCGGGCGCGGAGGCATCCACCCCCCCCCCATCCCTCCCCGGGGATGGCGGCAGGATACCCCCCTTCTCCTCTAACCGGGTCCCTGCGGAGGAAACCCCCGGCCCTGCGCCCCGGCCGCCCCCCGCAGCCGCGCAGGGAACGCTCCGCAGTGCGCGGAGAGGCGGACCGGGGAGCGGGGACAAGCGGCGTCCCGCGGGAGGGCAGCCCCGCAGCCCCGTCTGCCGCCCCGCAGCCCAGGCGGGGAGGGACCGGCAGCCCCCCTCTTCAGGGC
>NW_015091088.1:459514-670140 GCF_001431845.1 Calidris pugnax | reverse complement strand
CGCCTTTGGATGGACGGCTGCACCCATGGACCCCTGCCCCCCCCCCGGCGCATCTTTTCCAAACTTAATCCCTTAATCGCATTTCCCCTCCCCGCCCCCGGGGTTGGGATGACTGTAAACAGGAGCCGCGCAGGTGTGCGGAGCGGGCGCGGAGGCATCCACCCCCCCCCCATCCCTCCCCGGGGATGGCGGCAGGATACCCCCCTTCTCCTCTAACCGGGTCCCTGCGGAGGAAACCCCCGGCCCTGCGCCCCGGCCGCCCCCCGCAGCCGCGCAGGGAACGCTCCGCAGTGCGCGGAGAGGCGGACCGGGGAGCGGGGACAAGCGGCGTCCCGCGGGAGGGCAGCCCCGCAGCCCCGTCTGCCGCCCCGCAGCCCAGGCGGGGAGGGACCGGCAGCCCCGCTCTTCAGGGCAGGAAAATGGAGCTGTTCGCTGGCGCCATAAAATGCAAAGGCGGGCAGGTGAAATTTAATAGTTAAATATTTTGGCATGTAACAATAGAGACACTTTAAATAGCTCTTCGCCTGATTGCCGGGAGGGAACACGCGTGAAGGTGGGATAAACCCGGACGCCAGGGGTGACGGCTCCCTTCAGCTGCGGGCTTTGGATTGAATCTGCAGCTTTTAGTAAGCCTTGGTGGGTTCTCTTTTCTGACAGCACTTGTTATTTTAATACTTGTGACTTTGAGATTCCCTGAAGCCCTGGGAATTTCAGACTGTAATGGTTCACTCCAATATCAGCCGGAAAGGTAATGCTGTGTCAGACTTCAGGGAATTGGCACTGACACAGTAAGCTGGCTGGTGTAGGACCAGAGGCAGAAGAACAATGAGGAATGTGAAAAGAAGGGCTTTTGTGCCAAGGAAAGGTGAGTATGCAGCCGTGAAGAGGAGAATTGAAGCGCTTATAAACACTGGTTGGGTTGGGGAAATGAATACAGTGGTTTCTATATAGCCTTCTTTATAGTACAGGACCAAGAGAGAGGCACAAGACTCTGACATACATACAGTACATAAAATACCTTGTGACTTCTGCTGACTGGTAATGAAGCCAAGAACTCAATGGCGAAATAATTCCCTGTAGGTAACGAAGCTGCCAGCAATCACTCCAGGCGGGATAATAATTAAGGGACTATAGGTCTTCTGATAAAAGAGCAGAAACTTGTGGGTCAGGCAGAAACTTCCCTCTTGGGCAGTTTATTCTGCACTTCACCGTGACGGGAGGTGTCGCGCCTGTTCTTGTGTGACCCAGGGCCTGGCAAGCAGAGCAGAAGGGCTCTTTATACCCTCTGTGCAGGCCTGAGAGGTCCATGTGTACAAAGGAAGCTGTCTATAACTTCTTGTACTTCCTCCTGCACTTTTTTTAATCCGCTTGATGCGTGAATGACCAAGCTGCAATGTGCTGTTACTGTTGTCCACCGTCCTCTTGCCTGTGGGAGTGTGGCAGGAGCCTGGAGCATTGCTATGGCTGTGTGCGAGAGGGAAGCCTCTGCCTTTCCAGCAATGCTTCTACTAAGGGAAAGGAGGAAGAAGCTGCCAGTGAAGCAAATGTGCCTTAATTTGCCTGACACGTTATGTTTCCTTTTAATCCCAGTTTGGCTTAAACTCTGGAGCAGGAGGGTTATTATCTCTTCCAAAAATCTGGTCAGCATTCACCGTTCTAAATCTGAATGATTTGGACTGAGCAAATTATGCAGAACTCGACACATTAGTCCAAAGTTACTGACGAGCAATGTCAATCTTAAAAAGAAAAAAAAAAATTGAGGAAAGTTGTAGGTATCAACATTCAGTGTGCCAAAGCCCTGTTGATTTGGGTGAAAACCAGAAATAGGGGTCGTGCTGTGTCTGGCTACTAAGACCCATCTGCTTCAGCTGGCTCTGTAATTGTCTCTCACCAATTTATTCTTTGGCCTAGAGATGTTAGCAAATGTCCAGTGTGTTGTGTCTTCCAGCTCACTTCTGACCATTTAAAATGACATGTCTCTCAATGGCAAGTAAAAGAAACCATTGTGGTTGTGTGAAGGGCTGGTGGACCTCCCTAGTATGGAGAAGACAGTCTAGTGAGGATGTTAGCAGTGTGGGGCAGCTTAAAACCTGTCTTAGGCTTTAAAATAGTGCCATGTAAGGAAATTAAAGCAGAAATGGACAGATTGAAAACTCTGAGCTTGCTGTGCATTTTTATTTCTAACAATTAAGTTGTGTGAGTTGCTAGTTGGACTCTCATCTGGTTTAAATCCTCGTGTGAGCGCTGTCACCATTGTGTAGCGCTGACAGGAATCCACCCTGCGGTCTGCACTGCATTTCTCCTCTGGTGGGGCTGGGAAGGGAGATTGTCCTCCTTTTACAGATGGGGAGACAAGACGTGAAGTGATGAATGTCTAGATCTGCAAGGGCTAAGGTATGTCCCTTGCTCTGGCCCACAGGTCTTAGGGGTCTTGATTTTACTCTTTGGGTCTGTGACCTTTCACCAGAGCAGGTCTTCTGGGTACCAGAAGTCTTCTTTTTCCTCTGCCAGCATTATGTTAATCTGGATGCTGCAGGGTAGGGGAGTCAAAGTTGCACTGTTTGGTGGATCCTCATAATATTCCTCTTGTCTCTCCCTGGAGCTCTGAACCAGTAGCACTAAGGTTTTCCCCAGAGTGGGGAGGTGTGTGCCAGAGCTCTGACTCTTACTGCTAAGGCTGCGTATATATTTATCAGTTTGTATTTTGTAAGCAAGTATTTTGAGCAGTGACAGATTTGGTGTCATCTCAATGTTGCAGAAGGTGGTTGGATTTTGGAATGCCGTGGACTTTCTGCTTTGATCACAAGTGGCTTTGGGTAGGAAAACAGAGTTTAGCCTTAACAGTGTATTTAATTTTACATAAATATCAGCTGTGCTTCCCTCTGTGTAATAGTAAACCAGTCCTATTATTTTAGTTTAGCTTGGCATGTTCTACTTAAGTGAAGAATGCCCTCTTAATGATAAAATGAACCATATTAGTAGCACTCAGAGGAATTAAAATAAAGGCACCAAATGAAAAACCTTGTGAGAGAGCTACATCAATCTGCATTATTAAAGGTGCGGTATCTCATTTCAATTAATGCATCTCAGTTTCACTGAAAGAATATATCGGCCTTGTGAAGCCTGGTGGGTTACTACGGCAAAATAACAAATCTAATTTAATCTAATGGCCTGCAATTTCAAAATGTCAAGGTTCCCTGTATGTGTGCTTAAACTAGAATAACTGATGGTTGAAAGAACATCTGTATAAACAGAGTTATTCTTGCTGCAAAGATTTGTAAGAGTAATACAGTAATAAAGTCGCATTTAATACCGGTGTAACTCCTAAGGGTATTGTTATCTCCTCATCGCACCTCCTAGCCGTGCCTCATTAATATGCTCTCTCCTCATTGTTGAGACTTGGTGCAATTAGGGATGGCTTTTCCATAGACTTAGATTCCTTAGGAACTTTGCCAGCTGATAAGAATGCTTCCTTTATAGTTGTATGGTAATAATAAACAAGCCATGTATTTCTGTCCTCTCTGGTCACCACTTGACTTTGCTGTTCCCCCTAGATGTGTGTAGGCTAAAACCCACTGACTTCCCCCAAGTCTGCTACTTTTATCCTGTATATATCCCCCCCTTGAGAATTCTCTTGTTAAGGAGAAATTTACCAGCCAGAGGGGTTTGTTTTGCGTGTGGGGGTTATTTTCCTCTTTCCTTCTAGGAGAACACACCTACTTCTGGTAGATTTCCATGTTGAAGGTGGCAGTTTTGAGTTGGTCACAGTAGTGTTGCTTCTTGGAGAAGCGATAGGTCCAGGTGTATTTCTGAGTACTTCTGGATGTGTCACCTCACACAGCAGAATAGGCAGCTACTTCTACAGCCCCAGCTCTGGGGAAGAGTGTGAGGGGTATAAAGCCAGGAAAGTGACTTGGGCAAATAAACTTCATGGTACTGTCTTGTGCCAGGAGTCTGGAAACAAGGTTTCTTTAGGGTGTCTGTCCTTCAAGTGGGTGAAATGCGAGAGAACTCAGGCTTATGGCTCCCATAGCAAAAACATAACTTCAAAGGAGATGAATGTAGTTAATCGACAAAATCTTGTCTACTCAGTGAAGACACTTGTTTGGAAAATCTGCTGAGGGTGGGTCTGGAACCTGAGGAATACACGAGTCTGTTTATATGACCTTCAAAATGTGGAATGACACTAAGTGGGATGCCCTGACTTTGAGGAACATCAGAGATAAAGCTCTTTTGATGAAATGTATTGATTAAGCTAACTGATTTGCTGATTATATGAGTAACCTGTTTCCCACAGGAGTGTTTCTGTTTCCAAATATGTGTAGACATCTACTTTTCCTTTGCTTTGAAGCTGATTTTGCGATCCTTGACTAGACACTTCAGTTCTGCTGGACATTGGTACAGTTCCTAGAATGGTGGCACCTCTGGCCAGGCTGGGACCTATGGTCATACCCTTCTCTGGATAGGAATGGGTCACATCCCACAAGCAGCGAGCAGTCCCAGAGCAGTCAGTCCAACTGCCTTATTGAGAGTATTTGAATTTAAGTGTAGAATGATGCATTAAGCTTTAAGACTGCGTGGTTTTATTAATCCGATACTGTAGGAAAGTTGTAAATGAGCCTCCAAGCAATGCCAACAGTTGAAATTTCTCAGTGTTTAGCCTTTCTTTCTTTTTTTCCTCTTTTTCTTCTGCTGGAAGAGTGTCTTACCTACATACCTTACATAATGTATCGGGAATGAATTTATTAACGTAAGCAAGTGTTTTCTCAGACTAGAAGGAACCTATGCAAATGGATTAGATAGTTGCCTGATTTGTGGGCAGCTAAATTTAGGCCAGATGGATCCTTCCCACAATGTCTATAAAGCAACCACAAAGAGTCAAAAGATGTGTGGCTGGCTTCTGGTCCTAGATGGGTGTAAATGCAGAATAACTTTGCTGTGGTTATAGTGGCTGGACTCAGAGAGGAATTCTTCCCTGCTATCTCTACATCTCCTCCTGGGCAGCGTTTAGGGGCTGCAGAGAGGGCAGATGGGATGCTCTTCATTCTGCCTAAGTTAGTCATTCAGTGGAATGAAAATGAAACTGATTTAAAAGGGGTGGAAGAACCCACCCAAACTCTCTGACCCTATCAACTACCACCTGCTAGAAATTTTTTCCTCTCCCTGTTGCCTGGCAGCCGACCTTCTGTCCTGCATGCATGGACCCAATTCCCTTGTCGTGAGATCCGTTTAAGCCACGTTGCAAGTAGCGCTTGGCACGGGGGTGAGAATAATCAGAACAACAATACTATTGATAAAGGGGTAATATCAGGAAATGCACGACTGAGCTGTTAATTGTCTTAAAACAGAATTAATTTCTCCTTTCAGTACTAAAATTTTAAAATAGGTAAAAGATCTGCCCTTAACACCAGAGTCTGGAATGCTATTTTGCAATTGGTGGTGAAGATCAGTTAACGCAGCTATGTAACCTCATTGCACTTGTTCTGCTAGTGGTAACTACATTTAAAATTTTTTTTCTTTTCTTTTTTCTTTTTCTTTTTTTTTTTTTTTTTTAAGGAAAGTATTGGTTCTCTATAAAGGAAGCTGCAATCTTTCCCAAGCATGGAGGATAAATAGGAGGTCGACACAACAGAATTGTTTTCTAGCTTCTAAAATGTGTTGGCTGATCTGGGAAGAGTTGTTTCATGGTGGGTTATAAAGACTGTATTATCCTTTGTTTGGATGTTTGGAAGAGCTACCAGTCTAGAAGTTTTTTTGGCCATGGATGAATACTTCTGTGCATTGGTTCTCTGCAAACATCCCAACAAGAACGGTTTTGGAACAGCGTTACAGAAAAAGCAAGATTTATAGGGGGTGAAGGTGTAATTTAAAAGGGCAGCTGCATAGGGGGAAGGTATGAACATTTTGGCATGCAGACCCTGAAGATCTAAGCTTTCCCTCCTTCTCTTTCCAATATATCATTTAAAGAAGAAAGTACTGACCACAACAGCTACTGTGGAAGCAATAACACTAACATCAAAATTGATAGCTGAAAGTTCTCCCAGCTATGTTAATCGCTGCCTGAGGTGAAGGGGCTGCAGCGCGTGTCCTCAAGACAGCCTACATCATAAGAATGAAAAGAAATGTAACATGCCCCACCTTAGAATGAGAAACCCCTGCCTATTACTGCCTTTTATTTTATAAACAGAATAAATGTGCTCCCTGTACCTGGGACAGGGTGGGGAATGACTGTTGGGGCAGCAGCTCTGCTGGAAAGGATGTGGGGGAACCTGCAGGACAACAGGCTCAGCAGGAGTCTGCAGTGGCCTGGCAGCAGGAGAGGTTGGCCCTGCGTGGCTGTTCTGGAGCTGGTAGATAGAAGCAAACAACCATTTCCATCAGCTTGACACTTGCTAGGCCACACCTGAAACACCATTGGAGCGAGTGTTGTTGAACCTGTTGGAGCGGGTCCAGAGGAGGGACATAGAGATGATCAGAGAGCTGGAGCACCTCTCCTTTGAGGGCAGGCTGAGAGAGTTGGGCTTGTTCAGCTTGGAGAAGAGGAGGGTCCAGGGAGACCTCATAGCATCCTTCCAGTACCTAAAGGGGGCCTACAGGAAAGCTGGAGAGGGACTTTTTACAAGGGCATGTGGTAATAGGATGAAGGGTAGTGGCTTCGAACTGAAAGAGGGGAGATTTAGATTAGATATCAAGAAGAAATTTTTCACTCTGAGGGTGGTGAGACACTGGAACAGGTTGCCCAGGGAAGCTGTGGATGCCCCATCCCTGGAGGTGTTCAAGGCCAGGCTGGATGGGGCTTTGAGCAACCTGGTCTGCTGGGAGCTGCCCCTGCCCATGGCAGGGGGGTTGGAACTTGTTGGTCTTTAAGGTCTCTTCCAACTCTAACCATTCCATGATTCTATACTGCGTCCAGTTTTGGGGCCCAGAGTGCAGAAGGGACACTGGTAATGTGGAGGGAGCTGAGCAGAGAGCCCCCAGGCTGGCTGGGGTTGGAGGACTTGCCCCGAGAGAGGCTGAGTTTCTTCAGGAGAGGTGGCTTTGTAGGGTCATGGCAGTAGCCTCCAAGCACCTGTGGGCAGGTTTTTGAGATCGAACTAGGCACCTCACAGAGATATGTGGCAGAAGGATGAGATACTTGTCAAAAACTAGAATAGGGGTGGTTATGATTTGGCATAAGGAGAAGTTTCTTCACCACAAGGCCTGTTGAGCCTTGATGCAGGTCACCCAGAGAGGCTGGGAGATCACCATCTCTTGGAAGGTTTCATGCCTGACTGGGCAAAGTTGGAAACAGCCTGGTCAGGCCTTAGAGCTGCCCTTGCATGGAGCAGGAGGTTGGACTGGAGGCCCTCCGAGGTCCCTACCAGCCTTAATTATTCTGTGCATCTGTGACTTCTTGACAGTGATTGAGTGAACATCACTTAAACAACAAATAAAGTAGCATTAAAAATAATATTATTTTGTTGTAGTGCTTAAGAGCCTGTTTGTATGAACAAAATCCTTCTCTATACAAAAGCAAAACTCCTATGGTTTATGGCAGAGATTTTCAGAGTATGCTACTGAGTATCCTTTGTAGAAACTCCTCAAGGCAATGTAAAATGTGTTTGGCTTCCAATCTGACTATTTTTGCTAAACCTGTTTTATTTTAGAAGACTGTAAATAGGACTGATTTCTCTGGCTTGATGAGGATTTTTTTTTTTTTCCTTCTTATTTAATTCAATGTTCACTTCCACAATTGACGAATAAGGAATTAAAATTATTTCCTTTGCTTTTCACATCTTGAGAAGATGATGTGCAGGCTTAATTCTTGAGAATTCAGATGATAAATCCTTAAGAACTTTTTGTTTATGGTGTTAGTTTGTTATAAGAATCTTCTACTTTGATAGTCACCACTAAGTTCTAGTATAACTTGCTATGGTTAACTAATGTTTTTTATTGTATGTGTACATATATAATGGTTATTGCTACTAATCCTTACTTACCTTAGCAGAATAGCTAGCTTAACAGTAGAGTTAATAATATAACTTGCATCTGATGTTAAAATTGACTTAAAATAGTCTAGTAACTTCTTGGTTGGTGAGGAAAGGAGAAAATTTGCTTCATTCACCCATTTGAAGAGAAACCCTATTTTGCTTTTTTTTGTTGTTTTGAGGTCTCCTGCCTAGTATCAAAGACAGCTTGATTTTGAAATCAACCTTGACAAGCTCAGGTATTGAAAAATAATACTGCTATGGCTTCTTGGCTCTGGTGTCATTGTCAGTGATTCACAGAGCACTTCACAGGCTAAGGAGCAGCGTGGTGTAGGGAGGGCAAGTAATTCTTTAATTCTGCTTTGTACGGCTGAATGAGTAAGGTAAGAGGGAAATGCTCTTCATTAATCTCTCCTTCACAGAATTTTCTCCATGATCGTGGTTCATGCTGGAAATAAGACAGATTTTTGCACTATGTGATCCCGCAGTGAGTTTCAGGAACAGCATGAAAGGGCAAATTCTCTGATTTCTTTTCCCTATACTATTCCAAACTCCAAAACTTCCTTACTTCCATCTGACCTTTCCATGGGCTTCAGAAAAATCCCAGCCCTCTGATTTTCTACCAGCTATAGGGAAGGTGGCTGCACACACTCTGTGTAGTGCAAAAAAACCAGGAGTCCTCATCCTGAGACTGTAAATGCATCCCCTATTATTTCTTTTCCTGGAGGTGTTGGTAGAGCTCAGTACAGTATTGCAGTTGCAAGCAATCAAGTCTCTGGCTGGATTACAGTATCATTTAAAAGACAAATTTGGCTGTTATCTGCCTTCTGTTCCCCAGATCATACCTTGCTGTGATTCGAGTTTTTCTCACCAACAGAGAAGAGCTGAAATCTGTAAAAAGATTAGTACACAAGAGTTCCCAAAATTTATTTTAGACCTGATGCATTCAGTAAAAGTGCAGATTGGGGGCTTTATCACACGACATTAATTATGCCAGATAGGACTTCACATGATGCAGTGCTTTACACAGGATAGGACTCTTAGAAGGAGAAGTTGTGAAATGGGGATGAAGAAAAGCGTATCTTCCAGTGTTGGAACTTTGCATTTCCAGGCTGGCAGAAGGAAGCTCCAAGTGACCTTTCCACTAAAACCAGAAGGCCAAGAAACTGGGATGAATTTATACTTCAGGAGCAGGCCACGGACTGGCACAAAGAGTTGTAACCTTTGCTCTGGCTTGAGAAGCACAGTTTTGCTTTTGCGTAAGCAGAGGCTGATGCCCATAAATAACTGATTTCACGTGGGAGCAAAATGGTTGCGTGGCTACAGAGGGTGCGGGGTGAGGTTAAGAGCTCTTTGTGGTGCTTCACTCTGCAAACACTCTTTTTCCATGAAAATGCACAGGGCCATGTTATGCTGTTGTAACACAGCAGGAGTTTGTGGCTCTGGTGGAATTTGGAGGTCTTCCTACAACGTCTTAAAACAAATGTAACCCCCAAATCCAAACCTATCACTTCAGTCTTCAGTAGCACAAAAATGTCATAGGTTTGGGGAAGGGGGAGGGAGGGAGGGAGGAGAGGCCGAAGGGGCTGCCTGGTCCCTGTCAGACCGGTGTGGGCAGGGATGCCCAGTGTGCCAGGGCGGTCAGCGCTGAATCCCTTGGCTCTGTGTCCCTGTGATTGTTGTGATTAGTTTCAGTGGGGTAATTGACATGTATTGTTGCAACAAAAAAACTCTGGAAATTTTCTTTCAGTCGAGAAGTGTAACTGTAAATATGTAATCTAAACAGAAAAAAGACAACAACTATACAAGTGATTTTTTTTTTTTCTGTTTGTCATTTTCCTGATTCCAATGAATTTGTTTTTTATAGTTGTGGTTGGGAAAAGGAAAGCCCTGATTTGGGAGCATGCATGTGTGGTGTCTGTCTTCTGCCAGTGTTTGGATAAATTAGAGATAGCCAAGAAAATAAACTGTTTTCCAGAAAAAATTATGCTGGCAAGAAAAAAGAGGTGTCAGAATTGGTGAGTCAGAGAGGTGACTCTCTCCTGAGTTGAAAGAAATTATATAAAAGCTTAGTCTAACATCCTACCCCTTCCAAAACCAATTTTTATTTCGACAAGGGGGCCTTCAGTTTTGGAATAACATGAAAAAACTCATAAATCAACAAAGTTCAAGCGACTCAAATGATCCTTTATTAGAAACAGCTTGCCTTTTCTAAAGAGAAGCAAAAATACCCTCAAAACATTTTAATTATGAACATGCAGATCTTCAGTCTTGCTGGGGCCATATTTTCTCCTTCCCTCAGACTGGTGCCGCTCTGCCCGTGTCGCTCCTCTGCTGAGGGTGCTAGGCTGATGGGTGCTTTCTGTTGGGGTGGTACTTCTACCCAATGGAGATATGGGCTATAGCAAATGTTATGTTTTTCCTTCTGGACAGCCCAGGCGCGTAGCCATTTCTGACAGTGGAGATGGTGGCTGTTGTGTGACAGTTCCTAGCATCCAGGGCTTCTTAGATTGGCACGGCGCAGCTGAGGGTTGAGATATTCCCTGGGAGTAGATGAGCGTAAAGGGAGCAGGGTGTTAAAAATAAAGCTGGTGAAGCTGCAAAGTAATTTCACATCACTCGTTTATCTTTCAATGATTATTTTCTCCCGGAAAGCAGTCCCCAGTTAGATTCACAGAGGTTCACTTGGTACGGGTGCTCCTCAAAGATGAACATCAAACTGGATTTGTTCTAGCCTCACTTGTGAAGGATGCACTGCATTCGGTGCTAGAGCCTTCTCAGAGTATCCTAAACAAAAAGATCTACATTTTCATATAAGAATGCACCCCTGTAATAAACGATTTGCTACTTCATTCCTTTCCCTCATTTTGCTTCTTGTGAGTAGCTTCAGGGGAGAAAGTAAGCAAAGCTGTTGTAGATAGCTGTGGGATAACTGAATGAAAATTCACAGGGGTAGCTCTGAGGTGACATTCCAGCAAGATTTAATAGAAAACTTGTCTACCAGTGTTTGTGGGATTTGAATTTCCATTCATCGTAGTTTGCTAATGTCTCTGATGTAGCACTGCTGAATAATAGTTTTAATTCCTTACTTTTTATTTTTGGATTTCAATCAAGACTCTTGAGTGAATATTCTGGTTGTAGGCAGATCTGGTATTTGTGGTTTTTCCACCCCCCTCAATATTTGTTAGCTTTTCAGTGCAGTGCTTAATTCTCCAGCGCCATACTGGGTTTTCTCTTTCATTTTAGAATTGTGTGGAGAGAACTTGCATTTCAGCTTCCCACATTAAGGGCCTTGAAATCAATAGATCAAAGCCAGAGCAGGCTTCTTGGAAGTGGTGCAATCTCAAACTGTGTTGAAAGCTTTTGTTTTCTGCTTTTTTCCTGTCTCTTGGTATCTCCCAAGAGAAGGAAGAGCGTAAGGGGGATCTCTCTGTAGGGAACGGGGAGTATCTTGCCACTGTGTGCTTGGGGTATGGAGCTACATGACTAGGAGGAGACTTCCAGAAGCGGTGGTGATGGCAGTCTTTGTACAGGATGGGGAGCTCCCATATGAAGCTTCAAAGTGACAGTTCCCCTCAGCTCAAAGTGGGGTCCGGTACCCCCAGAAAATAGGTGCTGTTGGAAAAAGTGCTGATGGAGAAGGGGCTGTCAGTGTTAGCAATGGGTGGTGAACATCTTCCAGTGTGCGTAGCCTTCACCAGGTACAGGTTTTCTTTTTTTAGGATTGAGAGGGAGAAGGTAGGCATCTCATATACCAAAAGGCGTGGAGAAGCAAAACATGCGCTCCTATTTCTGTGTTTGGTGATGAGGCTTTAGACTTAGAACTGCAACTGCATGCAAGGCCTAAGTGGTTGGCGAAGCAAATGTGGTAGAGTCAACAAAGCTGAGATGCCTGTGCATGTCAAAGACTTTTGCTGGTACTCTGTGTTTACTCTTGAGTATGAGGAGAAGCTTTCATTTCTTCAACAAAAAGCAAGTTAAAAAAACCCAACGCTCTTCCACAACGTAGAAATCTGAAAAGGGGAGAAGGTCACTCCAACTGTGTACACCCGTGTCCTGTGTTGTCTGGAGGTGTATCATAGCAGTTTTCCTTGGGACAATGGCATGAGACGGAAGGAGCTCCTGTCTGATAATTCCTCCACAACCAATTGCATTTATGGATTGCCACGAGTGTGTCTTATATATGACTGAGCTCAAAGCAGTATTTGTTGGCCCGTGCACTTGTTCTGCTCCTTAGAGCTGTGATTTCTTCCTGCCAGAAGTCTAATGAGGCTGTTGGAGGGAAAGAGCGCACTGGGGAATTTCTGGAGTGTGGTAACTATAGCTCTTTCCCTCCCAGCGCAGTGACAGATTATTTGGACTAATACCACTAGGAGAATTACGACTTTGTTCTTGCTAATAAATCAGAGTGCCTCTTTCTTGCTCATCAACAGCCCATCTGATTTCAAATCTGACTTCTGATTGACTAGAGGGCTCTGGGCCATTTCACTTGCTGTTTGTGTGGCCAAGGCTGGGGGATTTTGTTGCTTGTAAATGGCAGCCTGGTAACCCATCTGTCAATGCAGAGTGGCATAGGTGGCAAAAGGCACCCACTTGACGCATCTGTCACATGGGTGCTGCCAGCTGTCTGCCTCCTATATGCCCTGAGTGTGTTAAATATCCTTACCTAGGAGAATGGCTACTGCAAGCTCACTTGAATAATTTGAGTGTAGCTGATCATCCATCCTCCTCCTATCTTCATATAGCTTCAAGGTTTTTCTTCCAAACTTTTTCCTGGGTTTCTGAATGGGCCCTTCTTTTTAGTGCTACTTTGAAGGACTGATAAAGCTGCATTGCCACTTCAAGCACCATCATAGGAACCAGAATGTATTTCTTAGGTAAGAAATGCAGTATCTCTTACTTCTTCTGCTGTATGTTGGAGCTTAACCAAGTAGGTAAGGTCTTGGCTTAGAGCAATCCTTGAGCTTCTGATGAATGATCTTTTCCCGACACACCATTTGGACAAGCCAGTCAAAATACGATGCAGAGAAAAAAAAATTTAAGAAATTCAGTTGAGAGAAGGGAAGAGATGAGGAGGAGCTGAGTCTGGACAAAGAGCATCAAGAGAACGCAGCCTGTAACAGATAGTCACTTCAGAGGATATAAGCTAGATAAGGCATTTCTAATCCACTGTAAAATCCTTTTATTTTCCTGGGGAATCCTGCTTGGAGTCAGGATCATGAGGCAGGGGAGATGCAGCTCTTTATACTGGAAATATAGAATAGCAACTCTGCCTTCAGTAAGTGGCTCAGCAGAGGCTAATACAGCTCCTCTGGTACATAGTTTCTGTGAACTTGTTTCTGTGAAGCTTTTTTGGTTTCTTAACAGTTACTCTGTGCTGGCTTTTAGTATTCCTTTCCACTTTAATGGGAAGTGAGAAGCATCGAGTACAGATACGCACTGATTTGCCTCATCTCCTCTTTGGAGGAGACTTGGATAACTCAGCTTCATTCCAGGGCTACGCTGCTGGGTTTCTGAAGAGAACAGTTGATTCTTTCCTTTGCTGCTTCTGTCTTCCTCCTTCATGCTCCCATTTTTATGGTAGAAGACGGTGGTGGTGCTGGCAGATATTAGTTAAACTGTGGTGTCAGCTTCTGCTCTTTGCTTTCAGGTTTTTGCTTTCCAACTCCAGGCAGTTGTTCCTCTAGTCAACTTGAACAGCATTTCATCCTGACAGCTGTTTTGCTGACATTATTCCCAGTTAGTTATTCATTGGGATTAAGGGCTTTCTGTAGCCAGAACGCTTTGCCGGGAGTGTGCCGTCGTTTGGCAGACCCATTAAACCAGTAATTTTATAGTGCTTACAATTTTTAATTTGCCCTTCATATTTAGAGTTCCAGCTTAATTGCCCCATGACCAAAGAGTAAAGACTTATAAATACTCTCATTTTTCTACCTTTTCCACTCTCCCTCAATATTTTTCAAGGCAAAACCTTAAAAGCCAGACTTTGTTCAACTTTGCTTGTTCTTGGGGCACCACAGATACAATGGGTGTGCTTGGGGCTCTGTACACAACTGTTTCCCTGAGCACCTCCTGAAGTCTGTATCCAACGAGAAGGTCTCTCTCAGCATGAGTTAGTATTGTTCGCTCCCTGAAGATGATTACTGCAGTTTCCAAATTCGGTCACATGGGTAGCACCATCTTGGGAAGAGGGTTCTTGTAACGGTGGTGACGATGGCACCACTGCCAGTGCCAAAGGTGCAGGTGGTGTCCCTCCAGCCTGGTGTCCTACTCTTTTGTGGAGGTGGCAGCAGTGGTTCTTGTCAGCACAGTTGGGCTGGGAGTAGCTAGAGGAGAGTACTTTCTGTTTTGGGGACACTTGTTGCTTGAATGGCCGTTCTTCTTGCTTCTCTGCTGCTCAGCAGTCACCTGGAAGTAACTCGAGTCTTACAGTTTGGTAGCTCCAGTTTTAAGCTAATGTGCAAGTGTTCCTCCTGTAATTAAAATAAAGAATCAGTTTTGTTTTGGATCTGTAGATTATTTTTTCCTGGCAGGGGTCCAGGCTGGATGGATGGAGAGACTTTGTTTCCTTCTGCAGGTTGTTTTGCTGCTGAGAAGCAGATAAAGGAAGAACTCTGGGGTGCATGCTCTTGCCACATCTGTTTCTTTTCTAATACATTTCTTGCTGGCCTTGGGTCTTATGCATGATGAAGAGAATGTTAAGCATATGTATTGGTCTCTCATGGTCTGCATCTGACTTCAGCTCTAGTGATACCTATTCACATGTTGTGTCTATAATGTTAGGTGCAATTCTAGAAAGAATTGTGATAACCCCGCAATTTTTATCATACCCATACCCTTTCTCTAGGCTCATCAATTTGTTCTACTTGATCCCGCTGTCAGAGTGCACTGAATGAATTTGATATGCTTCTGGTGAGCAGTTCTCTTGTGGGCTAACCATGGGTGTGAAAGGAGAAAAACAAAGGTGGTTTTCATTATTGGAAAGAACAAAGCCATGAATAGAAGGGCAAAAGAACTGATGTTCTTTTCAACAGGAGATAAATTTCCAATACTCTGTTCAGCTGATGTGTGTTGTATTTTTAGACTTGACTGACTTAGGTTTAAGACATTGCTGATTTCAGATACCAGCCCATTTTATATTTGGAAATGCAGGTATGTGTTTGTAAGTATGATCTGACACAACAGAATTCTGTCTCTAGAATAAGAAAATAATATTAAATATTATTTAAAGAAAAACAAAAAATCCTGCTACCATGTCTGTAATCAAAAGGGTCATCTTTTTGAAGTTGAAGACTATAAAAACTGACTTGCTTTCTTAAATTTCATCAGCAGAAAGATTTACTAGGTAAGTACTGAGAAATTGGTTGGGTTTTTTTCTTAAATGGGAGAGTCAAGTTACATATCCAGCTTTCTCTCAAAGATGAAAGAATTACAATTCCCTGCCCTCTGTTTGTACTGTCTTGTACTTGGCTATCCCAAGGATAGGTTTAGGTCCACATTACAGACCAAGCAGATGATCCAGCTAAGCTTGGTAGAAGTGGGAGTGGAACATGGCTTTCCAGGGTCTTGTTTTTTGCAATTAAAGTAAAATCTGCCAGCCCTGCCCTACAAACCCAAAGCCCATTGGTGCCCAAAAGCCCACCAGGTTGCTTCTATTTTCATTTTTATGAAGTAGCCTACAGAGAGTCCTATGTAATATGCCTATTACCAGTATTGTCTGGAGTTTGACAGCTCTTGATAGCAGCCCAAGCTGGAGTCAAGATTATAGCTTGAGATGAACTCTTTAATTATTTAGTCCCTGACTGGGACATTTTTTGCATTTCCATCATTGGTGATGTCTTCTTATTTTCTACTAAGTCCAGACATTCTCTAGCACTCTGATTTTAGGGTAAGTTTTGTAGCTTGATAGAGTGACTCCTTCTGAATTCTTGGTGGTTGTTACTGTTACCATAAGATTATATTCTTCAGTTTTTACAGGAGACTTATAATTTTGCCCTAGAAATTTAGCGTGGTAGGAGTAATTTGGCTTTAGTCAGTTTGCTGTCTTTTGTTGTGGCTTTAAGTTAGGATAATGGAAGTAAATTCCATAACTTAAATGAGAAAAAGTTTTTTTGCATTTTTTAAGTACTCTGATTTTTTTTTTTTTTTTTTTTTTTAAATTTTTTTTCTTGGTTTTTAAAACCACACAAATTCGAAGCTCCCTGTGACACAAATAAGGAAACCCTCAATCAGTTCTCTTCCCTCTGAATGCACAGTCGCCCTTCTGCATAAGGTCAGGTCTTGGAGGAGGCAGGAGTGAGCCAAAGCCAGCAGCGTGTCATCTTTGAGGGTTTTTTACATTTTCTTGTTTTTTTTTTTTTTTTTTTTAAATCTATTATCATGGCTTCTAATACCATACAGATCAGTTGGTAAAATATTGCAGAGAGCTCAGGAAGGCTCAGTGTATTCCTCTGAGAATACCTGACTTTCTACACCAGTGGAGCTTTCATGTACATGGCACCAGAAAATCCAGCTTCGTGCCCTCATGAGCAGCAGAGCTTGTGAGAAGACAAGTGAATACTAATGCAAATGATAATTTCTTGTATACATGGAGTGTCTGCTATGCCTGGGCTACTACTGGAGTTTTAGCCTCTGCTAAAGCCCAGCCAAGCTGTTTGACTTCAGCGCAGCACAAAAAAAGCTTATTCCATTTGACTTAATTTTTTTTTTTCTTACTGTTTTCCATTTCAGCATATAGTTTGTCTGACCATTTGCTCTTTCAGCACTTCATTTCCTGTCCTGTACATTTAAGTCTAACATTTGTTAGACTTAAATGTACAAATTTAAAAACATTAAATTACCAAGAGGCATGCTGTATTCTGTCTGAGGAAATAGATAGGATTTTACTTTAGTCTTCCACTAACCAGCATCCTAGAACCTGATCTCTCTGAAGACTGCTAAATACAAGTGAAATAAGAATTATTTCTGAATAATTACTTGTGTTAGTTTCTGTCTCCAGTCTTGGAGAACGTGATGAAATTTGCAAGGTCAGGCCTGCTAAAGTAATACAATAGTGTTGTCTCTGCAAGCTCAATTCTCCTTCATGGGCATGCATATTAAATACGTGGTCACTGCTGTGTTTCTTCTGAGTATCTCTTTGGTGCGCAGAATGAATAGCACAGCTCTTAATGAACAGCTATTCAGTGTTTCACTTTCTCCTTACTGCTCAACATGCAGTCCTATGCCATGTTTATTATGTGCTATTCAAACCAAATCCCGAGGACGGAATTACTTTCTCAGACTTTTGTGGTGCTCATCACGACAGTGTCTTTGTGAAAAAAGTTCTTTGCAAACACGAATCTTATTTCATGCCATCACCGTGAGTACCAGGACTGTGGCACGGAGCAAAATGATTCAAGACTATGCTAATTTGAGACTCTTAAGACCTTGTATTCTTTGCCCTGTACTTAGCATTCTGTAGCATTCTAGAGGCACAGCTATGGCTCTCTTCCATGCGCGGGGATGTCAGGCACTCATAGCAAATGAGCAACGTGTGACTAGTAATCAGCTATCACAAACCTGGTTTAGATGACTTGACTAGTAACGCAACGGAGTACAGTGACACAAACCAGGAGAGTATTCAAATCTCAGAGCAAGCTGTGTAGCTGTCTGAAATATAAGATCACCTCTTCAGCTCCCTGCAATTCTTTCCTGCTTTTGCTGCCTACACACAAATTATACAGGCGAGGAAATATCATTGTCCTTGCCTGAACTGTTTCTCTCTAAGGCTTTCAGTCTCCTGTGATATAAGTGACCTAATGAATTTCTCTTGTTTTTAATACCAGTTCTTTGTTCTATCTTATTCTCAGGCAGTTTCCTTTTCTCCTGTCTTCTCATTTCCATTGCTCTCATACCTCACTGGACTGTGTGATTTAAAGTTGGCACCAGCCTAAATGAGAGAGCACTGTGGGTGCTGTTGAGTCACAAGATTTGGGACAATGTACCACCCTTAGCTGTTCTAACAGAAGAGAAGCAGGGTTGAAGTGCCCTCAGCTAGGAAACTTTTTTTTTTTTAATAAATCCTGGTGATTTATTTTCCTTCCTAACAGATAATAAACTGCTGTACTTATTGGTACTCTTCCGGCAAGCATTGAGACCTTCTGTCTTCGCTTCCCTGGATAAACCTGATCAAAGACTTGTCCAGCATGAATTTTCTGGCTTTCTATACACATTTCAAATGGAACATAACATTTTTCATGCTTATGATCACTCTTTGGATATAAGAAGTCATGATGAATTAGGAGTCCATACATTTGGAGTTTTGAAATGGCCTGTGGTAGGAGAGAGGGCTGGGCAGGCTAGTCAGTAACATCTGTCCTGTTGTGTGGAGTCATCTGTTCCTTGGTATTCAGATTGTCTGAATTCTTTGGCTGAAATTCAGCATGTGAAGGTTAATAGATCAAAACTTGTCTGTCGTAAAGGCTGTGTAAGCTTACTCTGTCAGTTTCTCTTGGTAGTGGATCTGCTTGCTATCACTATGCTATTCTAAATCTGCTTGATCTTAGTAATATCTTTACTAACTTTTGTAATTAGAAGGAAAAGTCAAACTGAAATGATTCATTTAATATCCACTATGCCCATTAATTTCTTTTTTTTATACTGTACAATAGTATTCATTTGGAACTCTCTAAAATCTGAAATGTCTTGTGGCAGATTTGAAGTTGGGATCTATTTTTTTTAGTTCAAAAATCTACAAATTTCTCTTTCCTTTTTGACCACACTACAAGGTATGAAAACTGCCTAAAGCTGTTAGGTACATTTAACAAGAATAGATGTGTGTCTTTTTTTGTAATGATGAAAGGAGAAATTAAAGGCTTTCTGTGTATTAAAGGATCCGTATTAATTTTGACTAGGAACCATAATAAATTTGTCTTCATTTTGGCAATCAATAAATCAATTCCATGTTGTGGAAGTAGGATGACTTAAAGTCTAAGTTGTTGGATTGTTGGTCACAGCAGACGTACTGTGTTTTGAACTTAAAGCATGCTAAATGTTCACAGGTAGTGGGTGTGAAACAAAATAAAGGATTCATAAGGGAATATTGTGTGGGACCTGGAATCAACCTAAACCCATACAGTTGGCTTTTTTTAAAGTTTTTGTCCCCGTGGTTCTTCTTCGGGCTTGTACAATTCGGTGCAGTTGTAGGGACAGCACTGTCTCAACATACAGCCCTTCAGTTGTAAACTATGCCAAGTATTTCCGAGGCAAACTGTTGATAAACTGAGGTCCTACTAGCTGGTGATTCTTTGTGGTATCGGGAGGCCTAATGAGAAGGTGTGTGTCAAGTGTGCACACAGGCACACCAACCACGTGTCACATTTCCCTATAGCTACTTCTTGGAAGGCTCTGGGGACAGCTACGTGATACTATCACGCTCAGGTAGGAGGTAAGTTTCTGGCTCATCTCAGAGAATCACTTTTGCCTCTGAGACCCTTCAGATTTTAAAAAATGTTGACTATTTCCAAAATATATGGTGACTCTTTAAATGTTATGATAGAAGCTTGGGTTTTGTATCTGTTTATGTGCTGCAACTGTAATGTTAGCTGGCTGATCTCAACTAAAAGCTTCAGGGAATCAGAAAACTGTATATTTGAGTTCAGTTTTAGGATGCCATCGTATTACCATTTTTGTAAGATTAAGTGTTGATCAGAAAGGAAACTGTATCTACCTGGCTTTGAAGCACAGGGTCTACATCATGAGAGTCTCTTTTGGTGCATTGGCATGCAATCATCTCTCAGAACAATAGTTGCACTATGACAGTGGGGAGGAGTAGAGGATAGGCTCCCAAACGGGGACACGGGTAAGCAGAATAAAAGTTTTGGCTGGAACCCTGGGAAAATGCTTGCAGCTAGTGTCTCTTGTGGAAATGAGGAGAAACTTGAGATTTCAGCACAAGGTAGCTTTGTGCAGGTTTCTGCTGATGGCAAAGGGAACGTGGAAAGTTGCATGGCAGACACTTGATAACCAGGCACCAAGAAAAATACCTTTTGATGTTAAATCCTGTAGGTCCAGGTGGCTTCTGAAAAACTGAGAATACACCTTTTTCCCCAAAGTAGCTGACCTTGAAGTAAGGGGAGGAGCTGGCAGAATGAAGCTACTCGAAAGAGGATTTTTGAAGCTGGAGTGTGCCTGCTGCACTAATTTGATCCAGACACCGTCTCATGCGGGCTCTAGAAAAAGCCCCAAATACAGTAAAGAAGGTAGTTGTGTCCTGCTGGCAAGAGTGTGGTCATCGTATCTGGGACTTGTTTTATTTCTCCCGTTCCTTCATATGTGTGAGTACCATCAGTTTCCCATCTCTGAAAATCAGACTTTCTGTTCTGTACAGGGTAGAAGGCAGCAGTTGGCTAACTCCCTCTGTGCTTTCTCTTACAGAGACAGGAACAATTTCTCAGTCTTTATCTAGTTACCCTAAAATTAGAGGGTTGAGGTTATGGGCAGTAGGATATATTTTTGTAGGCTCATTTGTAGCTTTTTTCCAGTGATTTCTCTGACTAGGGTCTTGCAGTGTTTGCCTGAAAATGTTGTGACTTTTCTAGTAGGAGGTAAGTTTCTGGCTCATCTCAGAGAATCACTTTTGCCTCTGAGACCCTTCAGATTTTAAAAAATGTTGACTATTTCCAAAATATATGGTGACTCTTTAAATGTTATGATAGAAGCTTGGGTTTTGTATCTGTTTATGTGCTGCAACTGTAATGTTAGCTGGCTGATCTCAACTAAAAGCTTCAGGGAATCAGAAAACTGTATATTTGAGTTCAGTTTTAGGATGCCATCGTATTACCATTTTTGTAAGATTAAGTGTTGATCAGAAAGGAAACTGTATCTACCTGGCTTTGAAGCACAGGGTCTACATCATGAGAGTCTCTTTTGGTGCATTGGCATGCAATCATCTCTCAGAACAATAGTTGCACTATGACAGTGGGGAGGAGTAGAGGATAGGCTCCCAAACGGGGACACGGGTAAGCAGAATAAAAGTTTTGGCTGGAACCCTGGGAAAATGCTTGCAGCTAGTGTCTCTTGTGGAAATGAGGAGAAACTTGAGATTTCAGCACAAGGTAGCTTTGTGCAGGTTTCTGCTGATGGCAAAGGGAACGTGGAAAGTTGCATGGCAGACACTTGATAACCAGGCACCAAGAAAAATACCTTTTGATGTTAAATCCTGTAGGTCCAGGTGGCTTCTGAAAAACTGAGAATACACCTTTTTCCCCAAAGTAGCTGACCTTGAAGTAAGGGGAGGAGCTGGCAGAATGAAGCTACTCGAAAGAGGATTTTTTGAAGCTGGAGTGTGCCTGCTGCACTAATTTGATCCAGACACCGTCTCATGCGGGCTCTAGAAAAAGCCCCAAATACAGTAAAGAAGGTAGTTGTGTCCTGCTGGCAAGAGTGTGGTCATTGTATCTGGGACTTGTTTTATTTCTCCCGTTCCTTCATATGTGTGAGTACCATCAGTTTCCCATCTCTGAAAATCAGACTTTCTGTTCTGTACAGGGTAGAAGGCAGCAGTTGGCTAACTCCCTCTGTGCTTTCTCTTACAGAGACAGGAACAATTTCTCAGTCTTTATCTAGTTACCCTAAAATTAGAGGGTTGAGGTTATGGGCAGTAGGATATGTTTTTGTAGGCTCGTTAGTAGCTTTTCCCCTTTGTAGGCTCATTTGTAGCTTTTTTCCAGTGATTTCTCTGACTAGGGTCTTGCAGTGTTTGCCTGAAAATGTTGTGACTTTTCTAAGTCCTGTTTTGTTTAATGTGGTATTAGAAAGCCATCAAGCATTTTGAGTAGAAGACTGTACTTTATCAATATCTTCCACTATATGGCCATTCAATTCACCCATTAGGTATTGCTGAGGACTCAGTTTCTGAATACAAATATACATTGTGGAGGAAATAAATAAGCAGACAAATACATATGAAGAGAAAATTAGCAGAGTAACTCTTACTCACAAATATGAATAAACGAAGGACATTCAAGACTTAGTCATGTCTTACCACCTTTTAAAGAGCTTGAGAGTTTTTCTTCCAGTATTTAAGTAAATGTGGTGAAAGAAAAATTCTAGCTTTAGAATTCTCTTAGTTTTGTCCAAAAGTAGATTATTGGCTCACAAGAGGAGTAACTCTTACTCACAAATATGAATAAACGAAGGACATTCAAGACTTAGTCATGTCTTACCACCTTTTAAAGAGCTTGAGAGTTTTTCTTCCAGTATTTAAGTAAATGTGGTGAAAGAAAAATTCTAGCTTTAGAATTCTCTTAGTTTTGTCCAAAAGTAGATTATTGGCTCACAAGAGCTAAATAGCTGAGCTTCATGTAAACTTTTTGCTTGACATACAAATTTCTGATTAGGCAAAGATGGTGTTGAAGCTTAAATTTATTCTGCAGATTCAGTTCCTGTGGGGATTTTTGTGACTGCCAGTATGAGGAGCAACACCATCTTTATTTCAGGGGAAAATGACTTTCAACATAACAATGTTATGACATACTCAGTTGAAGTTCCTTTTACATGCATTTCTGAGTCAAAGCAGGATGACACACAGAGACTGAAGTGTAGGATTTTGATTTAGTCATCAGCTGGCTTTTATTCCATCAAGCCATATATACACCTGGCCTTTTCATCCCTCCCTCTTGGATTCAGTTAAGGGATTGAGGTTAGAGGAATGAAGGCAGTGACCAGCGTCACACAGCTGGAGGCAGCTCATGTCACCTGCTTTAGGCTGGCCTTTAGCTCCAGCCAAAAGACCACCCGTCTCAGAGGGCTGACCTCAGAGCTGGGCTTTGAGGTGAGGCTGTCTAAGCACAGCGTCCTTTTCCATCATGCTTGGCTGATGTGCTAGGAAATAACTTGTATGTGGATTTTCTTTTTAAACTGTGACGTTTTAACTCATTATAGCACAGATCTCATCGTTGCTGAACCTGGAAATGTGCTTAGCTATTGGTGTGGGCATCTGCCAGATTTCAGACCTAACTTTTGGCTTTCAAAAGATCCCCAGGTGCTGTTGTTGGGTGGCGTGTTTAAGAGCCTCAATGCCTCAGTAAGGTTAAGGGTCTGCTGGTTGCAGCTCTTCCACCCAAGCCACTGAGCTCCTGTGGCAGTATTTCCCCTTATTGTTTTCATGCTGTTGTTTTCATGCTGTTGGTTTCTTGGCCTTGCAGCTGTGACCCCCAAGTGTGTTACTCGGAAGGTTCCTCTGGGAGATAATTCTCTCTTGTGTCAGTCACCCCTCTTTCCCTCCTTTTCCTTATCTCTTGCTTTGTAGATTTTAGCTCATATTAGGAAGAACAAGACCTAGTGCACAGCAAAGTAGATGAGTCATTTGAATACTTGATAACTATTATCCCATTGTATACGTACACAGAATCTTAACAGCTAATCAGTAGGAAACGCTTGTACCTGATTAGCGTGCTCCAATCAGCGCTAATAGCATCATATATGGGAAGAAATGTACTCCTCCAACACTCAGGTGCAAAATCTGCCTCTAGTTGGGCAGCTGTGCAGGTAAATGGGCACTGTCTCCAGCTGGACCTAGGAAAGGGCCTTTTGAGGCTGGAGGTCTGAAATGAGTATCGTTAGCCAGCTCTGCTGCCCGGCAAATGTTCTGTAATGTGAGTGCCTTCGCTGAAGCGCCGTGCCTGTCGGTTTGGTGTACTGTAGCCTGTTCCTCATGTAAGACAGCGTGCCAGCCTGTTAGCAGGCTCATCCAGCTGTATCATGATACGCTGAATACTCCAGAAGGGGAAGGCTGTATCAAGAGCACAGCCTGACTGATGCCTGTGGCCATCTTTAAGCATGCCGTTCCTCTTCTAAAATACACACTGAAACCAAATATCCCTGACATGTCCAACTGCTCCTGGAATTCCCTCCTCCTCCCTCTCCCCCCAGATCCGGATGCCCTCCCTTTTCTTCTGTCTCGCCCAAATGTTTTGCAGTGTTTCCCTTCTGTTTCTAAATGTTCTCCAGTCTGCCAGCAGAAGGGATACCATGGAGATGGCTTCCTGTCTTGGGTACTTTTTGAGCCCAGCCCTCTTCTAGTGATGGGCTGACCCATTCAAACGCTGAGCAAGCCCTGCAGTAGCCTTTAGGCAGGGCTTTATCAGGGAAAAAGCGTCAACTGGAAACATAATAGATTAAAGTACACCAGGGTATGGATTTAATGTCTGATTTCATAGCATCTGATATATGGGTAGACTGTTACCACTACCATAACTCTATCTAGCAAGGAAGGAATATGGTAGACACAATTATTGACCAAGCCCCTAGCTTTCTTAGGGGCTCTGCGCTCAAAGAAAGGGTATACAAAGTTGTATTTTTTAAGTGTCGTTGTGTTTAAGTTAAGCCAGAAAAATGGCGTGTCCTTGCTGCTCTCAGAGCTACGAAGGGAGGGCCGTGCCACGATGGCTGTCTGGTTAAAATCAGAGTGGCTGCTCTTAAATGTGCCACCGGGCGATGCTTCACCCCAGCCTGAGGTTAGCCTGGGACCGCAGCCGTGGTGCTCAGCTCCACTGCAGGACTTCCCAGACGCTCCCAGGGCCAGAAGTGGGCTCTCATGGTTTTTCTCTTTAGTTCAAAGATGAGAAAAAATGAGCTGGCTGGGGAAAAAACCCAAACAAACCCAGAACTGAAGGACTGCAGGATGATGATTGATATACACAGATTTTAAGGAAAATCCAGTTTGTAAACTACAGCTTTGTCTTCACAAATAACGTTTTTTCAGAGTAGCTAAAGACAGCTTCATCCTTTTCTTCTGTACATCAGTCATTTAGAGGTGATATACATTCAGGGAATCAAATTTTGCAATGAAGTGAGCTCCTGTGATGGGCTCGGCAGATGCTCTGCAGGATCAGGGCATTTTGAATTTTCATGTCTGGGGTTAGGATTTGTTTTTCCATTTTCTTAATTTTTTCCCCCCGTTTCTAGAAGCTGTGTTTGTGTGTGGCTTTTTCAAATTGTGTTTGCATGTAGCTTTTTCTTTTATTTTTTTTTTTCTTTCTTTCTTTCCTTTCTTTCATTCTTCCCCCTTTAAGGGGCAGTTATGAAACTCTTAGCATTCCTGGGTGTTCTTATTTGCAGTTGATGTGTGTGGTTCATTTTCATCACTGAATGGGAAAGATGATGGATAGGTTAAGGCTCCTATAGTAGTCTGCCTAAACTTAACGCAGGAAAAAAACCACCCTGCTTTGATTGTCTTTAAATTTATATGGGTAAAATAAAAGTATCTCAGATTTCTTTTGATTGTCCGTTGCTTGTTGGCATGTGTATATATTCATTAAACTATCTCAGCAGTCCCGGGGAGGGCAGCTGAGGTAGTCCTGCCTTGTGCCAAGTCCAGTGGCGTGCTCTTGTTGTGACATTGCTTACAGCTGCTGGGCTGAACTGTCTCAATTAGTTGTAGAATTAATCTGGTAGCAAAGGGCATTGTTTGTCTTTTGCTAGGGAGATCTTCAAAATAGTTCAGGTCTGGAGCTTCTGACTCTATCATGGGTGGTTTTTTTTTTTCCTGTCCTTCAGCTTTTGCAACAAGTCCAAATGGCTTCTTCCTTTTGGACAAATTTAGGAACTGCTATCATGTTGCTTGTAGCTTGTGGCATGCAGTAGGACTGGGAACAAATGTCTGTACAATGATACATTTGATACCATTTCATCTATGGAATGCCATACTCCACCCCCATCGCCCCATTTTTTTTCTGTTTCCCAGCCCCCTCACTCCGATGGAGCTGCCGAGTAGTTTAAAATTCTGCCAGCTCTTAAGAACTACAAAATCATCAACATGTTGTACCGAAAGACTGAGATAATGAAAATTTTCTATTTGCAGAACACGACCCTAAAGCCTTCATTACAAAAAAAAATCAACTCCTTCAAAAATTCAAAAGGTTTTAAATCAGGCTTTTGGAGCAAGCTGGTGTTCTTCCATGGGCATGTGTGTTGAGTCTGTGATGTGAAAAACCACTATGAAACTGCAGTTACTTAAACCTTTCCTGCACGATGCTGTCTTGCTTTCTTGTGGGACATTGAAAGCTTTCACTGCTGTGCAGTTTCTCCCTCCGTGGCTGATGCTGTGGTCCTCCTGCTTTCTAACTGTATTTACTTAAGCAAGGGGGAAATGAAGGTGCTTGTTCACAGATTTACTGTCCTAAAGAATTCATTTTAGCACGGGGTCTCTCTGTTTTTTTGTGTGGTTTTTTTTTTTTTTTCCTTCCCCTTTTTCCTGGCTGTTCAGTATTAGCAATGTATTGGAAGAATGTTTCGAACTTGTGGTGGTAGGAAATGAAGGTGTCAGCTGTCTCACACAACAGTTGTCACTGATTTAATTCAGAAATTAGTAGTAGACTGATTTCAAAAGTGTACTATTCCCACTCAGCTTTACATGGCTTATCAATAAAGGGGTATTCCTGGCAACCAAATTGTACTGTGTATTTTTCAAACCGTAATGTTAATACATTTGCATTATAAATGAAGGTAGGATGGGTTTTGGGACAGCCCCATTGCTGCTGAATTTTCTCCTGTTTTAAAGCTGAAAGTTGCTAGGTTTATTAAACATGCTACCTGGCAACCTTGCTCTTGGCACTGGCTGCTGCTGTATGGGTCAGCGTTGCAGCATTCGCAGCATCGAGGAGGTGATCCAGCTCACGCCTGGCACTGTGACTTGGCGGTGCCGAGTCCCTGGCAGTGCCACTTGCCTCACACCGATCAAGGTGACTTCTGTCCTGTGTTACGGTGACCAAAGAGGTAGCAGCGAGCCTGCAGCAGGTAGGTAGGGTGGCTGCATTTGAAAAGCAGGTGTGTGCTGACTCAAAGGAAGGTTTGGCTCAGAGCATTGACTCCGCGAACCTCCAAGGGATGGAGACCCTGGGAACTCAATGGACAGTAACCATTTTTTCTTCAGAGGCATCGGCTCTGTGAAGTGCAGAGGGAGGACACAGTTTGAGAACGGATGTTCTGCAATATGTTCCTGTGAATGCTTCTGGATTATTAATTTATTTTTCATTAATGCTTAGCTGCTCTTCATGTTTCGGTCTGGTCCTACCACAAATGGTCTCTTGCCGTGCACTGCGCAATCTCTTACTGGGCAAAGGGCAGCCAAACAATAAACAGTAGATTTATGTTTGGTGTCTGACTGTAAATTAAAACGATTCTTTTAAGTTGGAGTAGTGCTGAGGTTTGACTTTCCATAAGTCATATCTCGTCAGTATTTTGCCAGCATTTCTGGCAGATGTAACACAATGGTTTAAATCTCCTGGCACAGAATTTTGGAGGCCTCATCTACTTGGACACTTCACTTGTATGTGGCTGCTATGAAATGCCATCATCAAATTTATGCCGTTCTATTAGTTTTGCTCAGCCCTTCAGGTCAGAGCACACATTGGTGGGAAGGGTTCCAGGTTTAGGGGACAGGAAATTACACGGGACAGGAAAAATGGCACTGCTGATAAAGGCGTGATTTCAGCATAGGTCGTGGTTGTTGAGCGTCAGAACTGGAAGGGTAGGTTTTGGGTTGTATTAAATAGTGTTATGATAAAGGACCCAGACAAGAACATCCCATTTTAGACAAGTCAAGTGAAATGGCTTCTGTGCAGAGTTTGAGTGTTTTTGTGAGAGCTTTCCAAGTGGTAAGTTAAAATTACCCACTTCTTTTTCCTTACTATAAAATCGCCCCGATTTACACACTTTTGAAATATCTCTAGTACAGTAAGTACATACAAATGTATAGATTCTTTGCTCCTGTTCCCTGTTTGTAATATCAATTAGCACTTCAAACAATAAATGGAAATAAAGGTCAAAGAAATTATTTTTATTGTGCTAAAGAAAATTCTGTTATATGAAAAAAAAAGTAACAGCTGCTTATAAGCAAGATAACATTTCTGTCTTGGATGATGTTATCATCTGTTTCTGAAGATAAACTACTGACGGTGTGTAAAGAGGTCAATATTAGGAATTGTTACTGAGTTTTCAGCAGCTTTAGAATGTTGCTCCTTCAGTATTTCAAGTGTTCTGTATGAAATTATATCTGTGCATGGTATTGCAAAATGTTTGGGAAAATGCAAAAGGAAACACAGTGGCAAATAACTAGAATAATTACTTGACTCAGAATTTCATATACACTGATGATTTGTGGCAGTTGTAGTTATTGTCCTAAAAGACTTATATGAGGCATGAAAAGATCTAGAGGAGGAGTGTTGTTCTGCCAGGAAAATTTTAATAATTAAAGCTATTTCACAAGAGCAAATGACTGAGGAAGTGTTTGTATGAAGATTTTTTCTGCCTGTAGAATTGTAGTCGCTTTGAAAATGTCTACTATTCCTTACTTGGTTTCATTTAGAAATTCCCTCCCAAGTAGTTTATGGTGTTCATGAAAATTAATCTTGGGTTTGACCTGACATAGAAGCCCTCCATGAAGAACTGCAAATGTGGAAAGATTTGGCTACATTAAATACACAGTTAATATAAGTAGCAACTAGCTAAGATACACATAGATATCCTTAGATACAGGGTGCTTGTTTTGTAGAATCTCATTATTTGTCTTTTAAACCTTTTTTTTTCCCCAACAAAATTATTTAAAATACCACCCTTATACATTTTTTAAACAGTCCTGCAGACCCATGGGTGCTACTTTAAAACCAGAACTAGGGCAGAAATGCAAGTGTCTGTGAAGCGTACTTGGGAGCTTGGAGAACTCTTTGACCCTCAACTCACTGCAGAAGTACATTGTGTAGATGCTGATAATTCAGGAAGAGTCCTCCCTTTTATAAAAATTACAAAGAAATTAAACTGGCTCTGTCCTTCAGTTAATCTACCCAAACTTTTTTTTGTAAGAATTGCAGATAGGATGCTCTCGCCACCAAGGCTCTTATGGGACTGAAATTAAAGACAGTTTCCAATTTGGACATTGCTTGTGATCAGCATTTTGGTGTTAAAGGTGACATTTACAGGCCCTGTTTCGGCCTTTTTGATTTAACAACTCCTTCAATCAGCATGACTTAGTGCCTCTGGTGGAACTTTGTGTAGAGCAGAGTCCTGCCAGGTGGATTGGAGCTGGGAACTCAGCTTCATTAGGTCCTTGGGGTACCTACAATTTGAATTGGCCTATTATATGACACAGGATTCAGTGAATGGAGAATGCAAAGGGTACTTTGGAGCTTTTTCTAGGCCCTAATATTTCAAAGTATATAGTTGGCCTCCCTCACTCCCTACAACTTCTTTTTGCTTATTATGGTCACAGCTGTATACAGAAAATCAAATCTTCTTGCTTATTGCAGCTCTACATCTAGTTAGTCAAATTGAACATAGTATCTTTACTGGAGACTCGGGTAATAGACCTGAGCTTCCTTTGAGTTGTTCCTCAAGAAGCTTCTATGATACTGGTCAGTAATTCCTACTAAAAACACCTGTCTTTTGTATGCTTCATACTAACTTACTGGTTTCAGTCCCTAAACCAAACTTTTACTGACACTTTAGTTGAAGTGCGAAACAACCTTGGTATGTAGTGACTCATTTTTGCAGCTCGGTCCTCCTTTTTGGCAGGAAAAAAATTCTCCCTCTCTTAAATTCTTTCTGTCTCTTTCACACTTTGGTACAGGTTGCAGTTAAAGACATTTCATGTGTCTACTGTGTAGGATTTCCTCGGTGCAAGGATTGAAAGCAGATGTGTGAATATGCACACGCACCCTCTTCCATACTTGCGTACAGGCGTATGGAGCTAATGAATTTTGAGCAACAGATGATGCAATAAATTTATATGGCAGGTTTGGGAGTGTTGCCACTTGTAGATATATGCATATGGTACATCCACTTTCCTTTCTGCTCTCTCCTTCTCCAGTATTACTTGTAGCTAAACAAAAGGCATATCTGAATGACCCTTGGGAATGCTAGTATGAACATATTTTTTTAATTTTGTGACTTAAAGTTTAGAGCAATTCTTGCTGGATTTTTTTTTTCCCCTCCAAAATTATGAAAGATGTTGGCTGATTTTTTTCCCCCCATTAACACTGCCTTTCTGAAGCATTCTGTTGTGGTACAGAATTAGACCAATGTATAAATTTTGGTGGATGGGCATTGTTTTGTTTCTGATATGGAGGATTTCAGGAGTGAAATGCTTAGAACTAATGCTCTGAAAGAAGGGAGTGATTAGAGTTCTGTACAGAAACAAAATCATCCTCGCTAGCAGTTAATCTTAAAAATGACATAATCTTCTGTATCGTTCATTTCCGTCAGGTTCATCCTTTGTGTAATGCTTTTGCTATGGACAAAATAATTGGTGGCTGTGTTGGGATACCAAATTAGGCTCTCCTATTGGAAAACCAAGCCTCTTTCTTTACTTGGAAGGCATTTGCTGTCTAACTTGTTTCTACATTTCTTCCTGAGCTCTCAAATCCACGTCAGTTTTACAGCGAAGGCTTTGTTACAAATGCACACCCACACTTCCGAAGGAATCTTTATCCTTGAGCAAAGGAGTGGGTTTTGGGCTGTGTTCCCATCCCGGGACCCTTGCTGTGCTCACGTAGCACCGTTATCTGTGCTGCTCCCACGCTGGGCGGGTTGAGCTCTTCTCCTCCGTGAGCCCTGCCTCTGGGAAGCAGAGGAAGGAAACTGCAAGCCAAGAAAATCCGGATCGAAAATTGACTTGGGACTCTGTTGTGGGTGATGACCATGATGAATGGTCTGGCTATTTGGACATTTTTAAAATTAATTAGTCATACTACGTAGGGTCCCCTTTCTGACTCCCACCCACAAGCTGACAGGAGAAACCCACTGCAATTATATATGACAAATCCAGCAATATTCCTCGCAGAGCTGCTGTCCGTTGCCAGTCAGCGCTGACTGGGGGATATCATGGGATAGATGTATCAGTAAATGCATTTTACTGATGCTGCTGCTGTAGCGATCCATGAACCCTGAGCTCTTAGTTTAATCCATTAGCTCTAGAGAGTTTCAGACTTGGTTTCTCTTGACTTGTAATCATTTTGGGTAGAGTTTGGTATGCAGCACAAGCTGCATCTTATGAGAGACGGGAGTGCAATTAAGAGCATGAAAAGCTGTAATAGCTTTTACTTGAGTTTCTGTTGATCCTTACCAAAGTTGTCTCCTTAGAGTTTATTGAAGTCCTGTAAGAGGCAAAGAACAGGTGAGGAATTTAGAGTGAGTGTTTGAGCATCAGAGACCACTTTAAGTTCTGCACCTGCACCTTACAAGCTGCAGAATTCTAAGAACTGCTTGCCAATGTAATACTGGAGTGTGGTGCTACCTGAAAGTTCAAAATGCTTTGCATGTAGGAGTGAATGATCTGTAGCTGTTGGAATATGAGTTAGAGACTATTTTTAATGTATTTTTCTGAATTGGAGGTTTTTGCTCCTGCACCCCAAATCCAATATTCTATGTCAAGTTTTGAATAGTTTTTCAGAATTGCTTTTTTAATGGTTATTTTGAACTAAGACTTCATGTTATTTATGGTTTGTTGGACTTGAATTATATTGCATTAAATAGACTGTGTTTTTAGCCTCTAATAAAACACAGTTGTTGATGTTTGGTGTAATGAATGAGGCTGAGAGGCTTTAGCAATATAGTAAGCCTATATAGATCACCCCCCAATCCAAATTTGGTCTTGAGCTGACTGAGGAAAAACCTGTTAGAGGAATGATTTGGCCACAAAGTCAATTTCATAATGTAAACTCCAGAATCTAAAATTGTTTCACCTTTCCCACTTAGATCATGACTGTTGATGTACAGTTGTGATGACTTCTGGAGCAGGTGTTTGTGACACAAGATTCAAATATGTAGCTAAATATATGGTTTCAAGTCACCTGATCCACTAGGAGGGTAATATGAACAAATTACATGATTTTTGTGAAATTAATACGAGCAAATTAACAAACATCTCAAAATGAAGAAAGAATTCCATCCATATTTGCTCTCAGTGGTAGATGGCAAGGGAAAAACATCTGGCCTTTTGAAAGGTGGACTAACAGCAAACTTTCTGTTGGAGAAGGTAGAAGACAAGTATGCTGGAAAATGGTACAGGAACCGTATGACTGTAGGTGACAACATCGCCGTGTTTTGTTTTGTTTTTAAGCCAAGCTTTTTATTTGAGAAAACTGAGTAGGTCTTAGGAATTTTCTTAATGTTAGTCAGCACAGTGTCTGTTTCACATCTAGTGCTAACTGGTAAAGCTTACAAAGAACAAAACCTTCAGTAGGAATTACTCTCGGGGCTGTTACAGGCAGTGTTTGCTGATTACAGCACATGTAATACTGTAATCATGCTTTGAACAAATGCCTTTTTCTCCTGATAGAGCAAGGTAGCCCTCTGCCCCCTGAGAACCCTGCCCACACGCTGCATGGTCTAGTTTTTCTGGTTTCCCTACTGACCTGCAATACTTAAAACAAAGACACTCTAAGCTCAGTACAACAGGGCTAGTCAGTGGTGGGAACAGTGCAAAAAGTCTTGCTAAACTGTCTCAAATCTCATTCATAGCGTTGGCTGCAACGTGAGCAGCAAATACAAGTCCATTGCTGAAGCTTCGTTATTGATTACTGCCTTCTGAGGTGGTATTTGTAGTTAGAGAAAGGAGAAAACCTGAATCCCATTGAATTTCAGGAAGACTTACATATGCATCCCTGGCTTGGAGCCTGCACCTGTGGTTTTGGAGCCTGTCTGGACATTCAGATATGGCCAAGTTTTCTCCAGAACAGCTGTTCTTATAAGATTTAGAACAAGAAGAGGAAATCTCCCAAGAACTGCTGATTGTTGTGAAACTCCTTGCCATTTTGGCAGAAAACTTGCTTTAAAAATTAAGGACAGATCCTAAAGTGCTTAAGCGCATAAGTAACTTTACACACCCAAGTAGTTCTCCTGCACTCAGAGGACTTCCATCTCTATGCGGAAAACTGCTGCAGCACTTGAGTGCTTGCAGGTTCAGGCTTGAGTAGTGTTTTGTTGATGAGCCTCATGTTCTTGAAACTTGAATCCACAGATGGAAGACATGTAGGCCCGAGTTTTGAAGTCATGGGAAAGGCAGAGACTGAAATACAAACAACATAAAACTAGATCTTGAGCGTACAGAAATGTGGGCATCAGTAGTGTTCAGGTCTTAAAACTGCGGAGGGAAGGAGGAAAAAACTAAGTAATGTTAGATGCCTTAAGTTATATGGGGCATCAAGAAAGAGTAGGAATTAGTTTTCTTAGGTGCCTGTAAGTCAATGGAGTTGGGCCCCTTAAGTTGAGCTCCTGGTGGAAAAACCTTTAAAGCTAGGTGACAAAGTTGGTTGATGGGCATCACCTTCTCTGCCAAGTGTCAAAACACTGCCAGTGTAGTCAACACTAAGAGGATGCAACTCCCAGGCATGGCAAAACCCAAGTTTAGGCATTATTTTAAATAGCCATACGAGTAAATAACCAGTAATTGTCCATAAAAATGAGCCAAAGTGACTTCTTATGCCAGATGATTGTACTCGAATAAGTGTAAAAAGTGAAAGTTTTGGATGGGAGCTGAAATGCAATGGGAAGCGTGGTTAGGATAAGGTATCTGTGGTGGGCTTTCTCATGTTTCTTTTGAAATTGGAAAAGCTAGCGTTCTTCTTCGTGATGTATGCATAACTGCATGCAGAGAGAGCTGTCCATACTTGTGTCGGGCTAAATACAGATCACACAGAAAAGCAAATCAAGTCAATGATGTGCTGAAGGCATATAATGCATACTCATTGTTCAGGAGATATACCGCATGTGATCAAGTTGTAATTGCGCTACTTGTTACTCTGATGGTTGACATCATGTGTTCTATGTAAAAGCTCATAAAGGGAAATTCTATGATAATTTTTACTGGTGCTGAGATGCTAGAATAGACCAGCTTGAGGCAATTTTTCTCTCTTTTTTTTTTTTTTTTTTCCCAAAATGAAAGATTCATCCTCCTCCCCACACAATGTATAGGCACATTTCCAAAACACTGTACTAATGAATGCACTAATTTAACAGCATGCAGTCTGTAGTGCCGGATTTGGGAACTTTCTATGCACAGATGGAATTTCCCCCCCCCTACAATGAACAGATGAAGTGAGAGACAAGACAGGCTTCTTGGATTTCCCAAGGGTTTTCATTGGTAAGATGCTGAAGCCCTTCTTTTGTAGGGGTAGACTGTGCTTTCCTGTCAAACTTCAATGTTTCAGTTCAGAGTAGTCTGTGACTTGCTTTCAGAGTTCACTTTCTGAATATGTGTGGCTTCCTATTGCAGACTTGTGTTTAAAAAAACCAACCCAACACTTCTTTAAATGTGGAATGCTTGCAGCTAAAGCCAACTTGTGGAATTGCTTTGAAATGCGACAGCTTAACTACTCAGAGCTGGAAGATGGAGTCAGTACTTTTCGTGCAACTCCTTGAAGTCACTGCAGGACTACTTTAGTCCAAGATATTTAACTTTCCAAGCCAGTGAAATTTACTGCAAGAGTTACAGGTTATTGCTTCGTTTGGCTGCCCCAGTCACATCTGAGTTACTAAATTTTGTAGAGGTGTCAGCAGAGAATCTCATGGGATGAGGACACTAGATTGATGGATGGAGTGGGAATGCTTAACCAGTTTTAATAGGGTGGGGGCTAACCTATTTAGATGGTAGCCAAGGCAGGAAGAGCCTTTTCAGAGACAGTGCTGTGTTAAAACAAAGGGATAAAATTTTATATTAGTACACAGGAACTAGTGGGAATCACTTTATATCATTGCTGCAGTTACACTGCAGATGTGGTTCATTGGGATTTTGCAAGCTTCTTTCCAAAATGAATCTGGCTGCTTTGGCTTTTAAAGAATTTTTTTCTTTTGTCTCTGAAAACATGTGGTATCAACTCATTAAAAAAAAAAAAAAAAAAAAAGGAAAAACCCAACAAAACCCCCTTTACTGCTTATTGCCTTTAGCAGTAAATGGTTACCAACTGTATAAACAATGAAAAACTTTATGAAAGTCTCGGTTTGCATATGTCTTGGTGTGTAGCGTGTCTTCAAGTCTCTGAGCTTTGAGTTAGCATGAACTGAGACTGTTACATGGTTATCAGGAAGTCTTTGTCAAATTGAAACATTTTCATTTTGTTAGCCAAGTTAATTTTGTAAAGGTTACAGCATAACTGATGCAAACCTATTTTCTATGAAATGCGTTCAGTGCTCTTGCATTGTGATAGGGGCAAACCTTTGTCTGCACTTGAATTTGATGTTTTGGTCTGAAATGGTTTTTGAAAGGCATGGTTTGTTATTCTAAATAAAGTTTTAAGCGTCTTATGGCAGATCTGTTGTGTGCTGATTTTGAATTCAGTAAGACATCCCATTGGGGCTCTTGGAAGTTCATTAGAACCCTTCTCTTGCATTTTATTTATCTGCATGCACACTTGTTCACTCTTGGATATATTTTACCTGCAATGAAGTCGAAGAAAAGCAGGGACCAGCCATGTTCTTATCTGAGTGCAGCTTGGGTTGCTGGGCCAGTGAGACTGATTGTAGTGTGGGATCTGCTGGATGAAGCAAAAAGAGCAGGTGTTCTCTGGAATTGTGGGTCAAACAAGAGCTTTTATTGGATAGGGAGAGCTCATCAAGAAAAGGTAAGTATCGCTAGCATGCCAAAACCCTTTCCTGGAAAAACTTTATGATGTGGTTACTTTTTGGGGATCCATCAGGTTGCATGCATGTTATTGAGAAAGATGTGTGCGTTGGCCATAGCAGCAGCACAAAGGACACAGGAGCAAAGACCTCATTGACAACACTCTTGGGTTTGAGTGGTTTTTAAGTCACCTTACATTTTCACGGGCGGCAAAAATAAGGAACTGTGTTTTACTGTAAAGTGGATATTTTAGTCTTGTCCTATTAAATCCAAATCAATATGTTATATGTTGACTTTCCACTGATTTGAGCCTCTTTGAAGTTGGACATAGCTTGTTTCTGCCATTTTAGAAGCCATCTAAAAGACAGATAGGTTGTTTGCATTGCTTGCTAGCCATCAAAATATTTTTAACAACGTTTTCTCTAAATATTGTACATAACTTAATGAGTAGAGCTCAGATTGTTCTAAAGTGCTGTATTCAGTGGCTTACTGTATTTGAACTTCAGTGCTTTATTTTTGTCCCTTAAACTGATGGCTTAGTGGCTAAGAGATTATTAACCTTGTTTTCTTCAGAGAATTATTTAGATTTGTCATTTCTGAATGGTATTACATGAATTTCTTAACTATTAATTATTTTAATTTTTGTGCTGTCTTAATGCATGCACACAAAGCCTCCTCTTGTGCCATATGTGCATTTTGGTAATGTAACAAGCTCAAGACTTTTTCTTTTTGGTTGGTTTTAACTAAATGAAAATAAACAGGCAGCTGGCTATGTAATGACATCAGAAAGCCCACATAAGCCAGGAAAATGTTACAGTCATAGCTAAATTGAAAAGATGCTCTCAGAAAATTCTGTTCTGATGGAAGAAGCAATCCTTCCACCTAGGAAAGGAAACTGCAACTATGTGTGTGTTTTTTTTTTTTTTTTATCTCAGGTCCTAGTAGGCTTAAACAATAGAGGAAAGAGTTTTCGATATTGTGTAGCTGAAATAGAACTGGTTCTCTTTCTCTGGGTTGTGAATGCTTACTTTGGTCCAAAGGTACAACTGGTTTAATACCACAGAATGCATGCCGATGAAGTTGAGTAGATAAAACTTAATTTGTAAGATGAAATATCATTAAATCTGTTATTTATTTGTCTACCAGTGATTAGTTAAACAGCTGTTGATTATCTATTGCAAAAATCCTCGCTGTGTTCGCACAAGGGGAAACTTCATTCTTGAGTTCCCTTCTTTTCGGTAGCTTTTCTACTCCTTTTGATGCCTTTGCATCGATCCCTTCATACCATATTTTATGGGAGTTTTATGACCGTACATTTATGACTAATTATTATGACTGTTTGTGCTTGTAAATGGGTCTGGAAGGTGTCACAGACTGTTTGCTAATACTCCATGCTAGAGGTAGTTGTGTGAGATAAGGGATGAAGAACTGTCACTAGGGAAAAGTAAGCCCGTGTCTTTCCATCCCTCCTTGTGCATGAGGGATGTGTGTGAGGGGTCTTAACGTAAATTTTGAATAGAACCACATCTTCATGAATATAGATGGGCCTTTATAGATATACAGAGCTTTATCTCTTGTGATCTATGATCTTAATGACCAACTATTCCCACACGTGCAGTATTGGAAAGGGAAGGAGGAGTATAAATTGCCCTTAAGGAAAGTATTATTTGTTTCACAAAACAAAGAGCAAGAGCACATAGAACTGTTATCACATGCTGAGGGGTGCGTACGGTGTCTGTAATAAAAATATTGCTGGCTCTGCACATTAATTATGTCAATGGAGGGCTCTGCTGGAATATGGCTGAATTATCGGGCATGTTATTGATGAGGAGCTTTGCAATCCTTCCTTCTATTCTTTCAGTGTTGTTCTTTCTCTGTTACACTTCTTTTCCTGAGCTGCAACCAAACTGCAGTGACGATGTGGGCCTGACACAACCCTTACAAGCTATAGTATGCACTGTGGGCATAGAAAACAGGGACAATCAAGTAATTCCCACAGCAGTTTTGCAAATGCACATCAGATGACTAAAGTTCCTTATTTATTTATTTTTAAGCCTCTTTGGCAAGGATTTATAGGTTTTAGCACTAACAACTGTTTTGCCAGGTGTCAGTAAAGATTATGCATTCTTGAAATTCCCAGTATTTCTCCGTGCTATCTGTGCAGTCTGCTTTGAACTTCCAGTTGGACCTTAAGTGTGGAGTGACTTTTAGTAGCAGGAAGGTAGCTTGGGAAATAGTGTAACGTGTCTTACTACTAAAGACTGTTTCTGTGCATAGCTGTTCCAGAAGCCCTCTCGGAGGGGTGCATGTGTGTATTAAGCCTACTTCTTCAAGCTGGAGGATTCAGTGTTTTCAACCTGTATTTCATACTGAGCATGGTATGAAGTTTCATTTCTCGCCTTTGACTCTCATACAGCTCTCTTGCTTGGACAGTAAGCTCGAAATATGGCTAGGGTTGTCAGCATGCAGTTGGGAAAGGTATTGCTTGGAAAATAATATTAGCAAACGTCTCTCTTCAGCTGAGTGGTCTGTATTGTAGACTAGCAGAAGAGCAGACGTGAAGCCACTTTGAAAAAGGATGTAGCGTGCATGTCTTCTGACGGTCTGCTCCTACCTAAGAATAAGATGGGTTTGCAGGGAGCAGAAGGCTAAGAAGCTGGAAGATGTTGTCCACAAAGGCCAAAACTGAAGCGAAGCTACAGCTAACTATCTAAAATGCTGCAGCCTTCTGTAGGCTCTTCAAGCCATGACCGTGTGACCCATGGCAGTATGAGTGTCCAAGCAGAGGAGATGGCCTACTAGGCGATTTCAAGTTTCCTTGAAAACCTTGAGGAAAGGATTCCTGATAAAAAATCTTCTCACGGAAGATAACCTCCATATTTTACTCTTCCTTGATCCATGCTTGACTTTAAAAATAATGAAAAAAACCCACTTGAACATTAGTCTAGACACAGTGCAGTTTATTAGCAGTCTCTGGTTTTTTGGAGACCTTCTTTCTCTTGTCAAAATCCAAACATTCATTCAGCTTTCTCATTAGACAATCATATTTTAATACTCAAACAGAACATAAATATACCAGACTACTTTCACTCTGGCTCCCCAACAACTGTACACAGGCTCTGTTATTTGAGTATTGGACATCTGGACTCTGTTTCCCTTCGTGACAGTCAAATCCTCTGAAAATTCCATGTATGCTGGAGATCAAGATCCTTAAAATGATAAACAAAGACTATGTTGTCACATTCCATGACTGCCTCTTTCATTTCTTCCTTTTCCATTTTCTTAAGAATACTGAAAAGCTAGACTGACATCAGTGCATATTTCTGATGCACTTAAATTAAACTCCTCAGCCTCTAAAGAATTCAGATGGTCGCTAAAGGTATGTTGGACCTCTGTGGAAGTAACACCTGAAGATGTGCCTGGGAAGTGCCCTGTGTTGGATCCTCTCTATTCCAAACAACTGGTTCTTCTGTGCATTGTGAGAGAAGAGCAAAGCCAGAGCACTGATTCTTTGCTCTGCTTTTTGCCTGTTAGCTCACCAAATATTATGTAAAACAAGTAATCGTGGTTTCCTGTATGATGAAAATGTGCATGGAAGCTGCAGTCCGTAACCCCAGTAGTTGCTTCTGAGTCTTTTGACACAAGTGCTGGACAATCTGACTAGCAGAGCAGTTCTGTCAGATCTACTACTTGTGAATAAGGATGAATGGATTTGGGGTTGATGACAGCTTTGGCAACTGCAACTGTGAAATGGTGACATTTAAAATTTTCAGGGAAGAGAAAGCTGATAATGGAACCACCACTTTGGACTTGAGAAGAGCAGACTTCAGCTTGCTCAGGGAACTGGTAGGGGGGGATCCTATAGGAGGCTGATCTGAAGGAGAGGGACCCAGGGGAGCTGGCTGGTCTTCAAGGACAGTCTCCTCAACTGCATTCCTCAGTCTCTTTCACTCTGATGTACAGGAATTCAGGCAGATGCCAGTGAATAGGGAATGCAAACAGATTGTATGGAAGGTGAAAACAGGAGCAGACTGTCTTGGAGGAATACAGAAACTTTACCTGGGCATGCAGGGACCGAAACGGGAAGGCCAAAATACAGCTGGAGTTGAGATGTATGGGGGACTTAAACAGCAACAAAGGCGTCTTCCACAGTATATTGTCAGTGAAACTAAGACAGGAGAATGAGGACCTTGTGCTGAATGGAACAGAGAATGTAGTGATCAAGGACATGGAAAACACTGAGGTGTTCTTAGCCTTCTTTGCTTGAGATAAGGTCTTCTCTTAGGCCTCACAGTCACCTGTCCCTTATGACAGTGTTGGAGGGAGTGAAATACTGTCCATGATGGGAGAAGATCAAGTGGGGTACTTGTTAAATAAAACTGTACATGCGGAAGTCCAGGAAATGTGATGGGGTGCTTTGAGGTCCTGAGAGAAACGGCTGATGTCACTTCCAGTGACTGTCTGTTACTGAAAGGTCATGGCAATTTGGGAGAGTTTCACCATGACTGTAATGAGGTGAACATCAGGTATGTCTTCTCAAGAAGCCCTGGAGGGTCAGCCTCCTGGAAGCTTCTGAAGAGCAAGGAGGTGATTTGGAATAGTCAGTTTGAATATTCTAAGGGCAAATTATGGCTGACTAACTTGATTGTCTTCTGTGGTGAGATAACTGGCTTAGTGGCTGAGAGGAGTGCGGTGGATGTCCTTTGCCTTGATTTTTGACATTGTCTCCCATAGTGTTCTTCAGGACAAATTGTAAGGCAATAGACTGAGGTTTGCCAAATAGGTGGAAAACAGGCGGGACACCAGGACCAGCGATTAATAATTGTTAAGTCTGGCTGGTAGGCATTTACTACTGGTGTTCCTCTGAAGATTTAGATTGTGACCAAGGCCGGTCCTTCCATTCTTTGTAATTTTCTGTAGGCATCTGCCTAAGAAAATTCTGGCCATGTAGCTTTCTGTCAGGAATCTTGCAGACTTTCAGGCTGTTTCATCATTATCCACTTACCCATATACAAGCACACTTACGCTGTTTCTTCTGAGATCCCACACTTCTTCTTTCGTTACTACTGCTGGCTGTCATCCAGCTTCCTCTACATGAACCATGCTAGTGCTTTGGATTTTGCTTTCTGCTCCACTGTATGTCAAGCAAGTGTCCACAGTCCTTTGCTTAGCGGTGGCCTTATATTGCATGTTTGTTGTTACACACAGTGAGAGGACCTACTGTGTTTTGCTGAGCTCAGTTTGTGTGGTGTGATTTTATTCATTTACTTATTTATTTAAGTGCAGGGATGGATGTGCATAATGCATCTAATAGATTGTGCTGTGCTATACAGAAAGCCAAAGGGAATTACATCCTGACTTGTTCAGGCCATTGGCTTTATGCTCTGAGTATGGTTACCACCAGCTGGGCTCGTGTAGCTTCACAGCTACTTTGCACATCTTGGTTCTGTTAGGGACACCTGTTTTGTGAGGCAGGAGGAAGATAACAAAGACCATAGAGACCAGAACATGGTTTCTCTGGCTTCTGTCCACAAGCAGCCTTTAGGAGGAATTGAGAGCAAGCTGGCTGAAGATGTCGAGCGCCCATAATTGTCAGTTAGGTATTTAATAGAATCCCAGAAAAAGGAAATGGGAAGAGAAGGCTTTCCTTTTAAGGAGGGTTGTTGCTTCCCTGTGAAAAAAAAACCTCTTCATTTGGGCTAATATTATTTTTGGATCATGCTTTAGTCAGGTCTGCAACACAGGTATGAGAAGTCTTACATGTGGAAAAGTGGGAAGTATTTCTGTGTTCAATATGTGTCTTAAGAGGCATAAATGCCAGAGCTCAGGCTGACTCTATGCTTGGACTCCTTTGATGCCTGGCATTTAAAACTATTATTGGTTCCGTGATAGGTGAGCTGTGATGGCCAGTGATGGTTTTCATTACAAATCAAAAGAAATCTTTATGTTCAGTGCAAACCTCTGTTTATCCAGCTGCTGTATGGGTTGGATAAAGACTAGCGCACGAGCGTGAACTAATGAGAGATGCAAGATTTTCTTAGCAGCCTTAGAACACCAGAGTCAGGCATTCAGTCTGGCAGCTCCAGCCTTTGAGACATGAGGCCAAGAGTCCTTGTGTGAGCTAGACTGTGGAGCTTTGCAGCAGAGACTTTGGATTGTCCAGCTACACTGCTCCTTTTTGGTAAGGAGCTATTGGTCTTTGTAATCATCTTCATGTAAAAATCTTCTGGAGGCTGTGATACTCCAATCTCCTCATCTCTTTCCTGTGAACAAGGACCAAAGCTTTTAAAAGCAGAGGGACTCTGGTGCCTACTGTAATCTGATTTTATAAAGCATAAACTGGATTTCATATGCTAAGTGATCCACAAATTGGTTTATTTGTTACAAAATAGGACATGAAGTGGGTTGAAGGTACATGCTCCCTCAGCTGTTCTTTCTACTGCCACTTACCCAAAGCGCAGCTTTAGTTTTTTCCCAACTTAAGTTGTGTCTTGAGGTTCATTCTTTATCCACACCATTTCTGGTTCTTTTACGTGAAGCGTAAAATCAGCTCTTCCGAGTAGCCTGGAGCAGGATTCTTCTGAACAACCAGTTCTATAGAACTTGGATATCTAAGATCTGGTGATGTAGACTTTTCACATCCCCTTCCAAGTAACACTTTTGTCCTTCATGAAGCAAAACAAACTTAGAATAGGTTACTTCTCTGGCTCATATATACTTGTCTAAATATCTAAATTATGTTCTCGGCATGGGCTGTCCACATGTTCAAGGGTTACTCTGAGATGCCAAGTGTGCTTAAAACTGAAGGTTTTCCTTAGAATTAGGAGCACTTCATACTGAAATAATTTGGATGCCTACATGTTTAGGAGCTGCTCTCAAAGGCAGTACAAAGAATTAGTCATTTCCCTAACTGAGCTTGCAGGTTTTAGGGCTTATTGAATTTCTTGCAGTTTTTAGGGCTTATTGAATGCTTTAGATTTCTGTGTGCAAATTCTGCCATGGTTCAAACAACATCTAGCAATATTAACTTGTGAACATTCTAATAAGATGTCATGGCTGTTACATTCTTCAGGAGGTTTTAAATTTATATTCAATATTTGTAGATTAACTGCATTACAGTAGTAAAAGAAGTAGAGTGAATTTTTGAAGGTAAGCACTGAAAAGTTGGTGTTAGCATTTAAGTTGCCTCTCTAGTCTTACTTCCAAGATGCAGCATAGGTTATGATCTTTGCTTACATGATCACAGGCTCTCTTTGTCCAACAGTCTTTGCTTCTTTCAATGTATAAAATGCACAGAGCCAGGATGGCTGTTCGTTACTTGCTTTCTTTATTTGGTGTGTGCTATCACTCCAGGCTTACTGCACTGTATCTAAACGTGGTACTGAAAACAGCTTTGTTAATTCGTTGTTTTGCGTCTTCATCCTTTTCTTCTTAATTATATTTCAGTGCCCCTGAGCAGTTATGTGAGTTCACAGATAGGAGAAGACAGACAACTACTTGCCTGTTAAGCTGTTCTTAGCTTATCTAACCTGTTCAGCTTCTTCTACAGTGGGGTTGACTGTGCCTCACAACCTAATTCTTGCACAAGTGTATCTTCATTCACTTACGGAGAACCTAATCCTAGCACAAGTGTATTTCAGCCTTGAAATGCCACTAACAAAAATCAGCATATTGCAGTTCAGAGATTGCATGCATGTTTATAGCAGAAAGAAGATATTAAAAAGCCTGAATTCAGCTGAAATAGGTGGACAGAAGAGTGCTGTACAAAGTTATGGGGCTACAGTAGTTGTGAGAGGTAACTTGGTATATATGAATGTGGCTGAAATCTTGGCTGCTGTCAGCATTGGGCTACTTTTGGAAAGACACCTCAGAATGCAGGGCTACAGAAGGTGGCTTTGGGTGGAAATCCTCTCTACTGCAGGCAACTGGGGCATATAATTCCTTAAAGCCGTGAGATGGTCAACTTCATCTTAATAATAGTAAGAAACAGCAAAGTGGTGTACCTATGTAATTCTGGCTGAATAGCCCCTGAGTCTTTCCAGGGTTAGAAACACTCGAATTTTCAACCGAGATGCAGTTGTGAGTGATGTATACCTGTTTATTCCTGTGCCAGTGTTGTCCTTTGACTTCAAATATCTCTCCTGGTTCCAAATGTACCTCACTCTTTAACATTATCCTATAGCTCAGCAGTCTCAACAACAGAAGGCTGAATGAGTTAAGAGTGGGAATATTTTCTCTGGGCGAGGTGGTAGTCTGAAAGCTAGCATTGCCTTGGGAATCTTTTGATTAGGAATTAAAAAAATAAAATTGAGTGCAAAACAGAACTCATGAGTGTATGTATATGTTATTACCATGCAATGTATTCCACATAGGAAGAGGTGATGTCTCAGCCCCAGGCTCATTGGAGCATTATTAACACAGGTTGTAATGGGAAACCAGAAATAGGCCATCTCTGAAATATAATTGAAAATAGACTGCTGTGAAAGATTTTGTGTATATGTATAAAATTGATTACATACCATTCCGAATCAGAATATTATTTTTTTTCTTGTGAAACTGTATTTCAAAGGGATTTGCTTTTCAATTTCTTTTGCTTGTAGATAACAGCATCACAACCCCTTCATTTCCAGACCCTTCATACAGCAAGGCTTTTCAACAGCTGGTGAATTGGCTTGGAATTATTGGGGGGTGAAGTTATTTTTCCCTTTATGTTTACTTTTAACCAATGTAAATTGTAAAAAACAAAACAAAACCAAACAAAAACCCACACAACAAAACCCCAACAGTTATTTATTGCCTTGCAACTGTGCTTTTGTCTCTTAAGAGCATGATGCTCGTGTGTGTGGTGGGCAACAGAGAAGATTCCTCCCTTTTGTTTCCCCAGTAGGCAGGCTGCTTCCTTAGATGATGAGCCAATTTGCTCTTGGTGTAGATCAGAAAGACCTGTCTGAAGCTACCTTTGGGGAAGCTGTGTGGAAGACGTGCTTCTTAAGGGGTTAATGATCTGGAATTTCACACATAATGCAAAATGATTATGCTGTATGCATTCTCTGCGAATTTTCTCACTGATCACAAAAGACTTTTGTTTGGTGTGCTAGAATGGTCCATAGACTAAACATACCCTGTTATTTTAATTGGATGGAAAATAACTCTGCTAATTGGAGAAAACTGAATAAGGCAGTTGGTGCTACATGCCAAATGACAGATCTTTTACAAGAAATATGTGAAAAGCATTAACAGAATTCTAGTATAAATGTGTAATAGAAAATCAAGCTGACTTACTGAGAATCAATTCTATCATTTTAGAGAGAGTGACAAGTTTTAGAAGGCATCCTTACCTGAGATGTGTTAATCTTTATTTTGCAAGCTAAGGCAGATGTAGAAAATTGACTTTGCCTAAGAGAAGGCTGTGACTGTGAGCCTGTGATGAGAAGGGTGGTGTTTCTTTAGCAGAAAAGCCTCTAATGCAGAAGAAAAGAGCAACACATTCCCCTCCGCCCCCGGTCTGTGTGGCAAAGGGAGGAGTTGGATGCCCTTTGAATAATGACTGAGCGCTTGGTGTGGAGGATCGCACATCTTCACGATCACAACCCTAGTTTAGCCCGTGTTGACAAGAGCAGTTTGTGTTCACTAGCAACTTACTATTTAGGGATGATTAATTTCATTAATAAAGGAGGCTCAGAAGGATGAAAATGTCCCTCTAGCATAGCTTTATTCCTTTTATACTTCTGGTGAGGAAATAAATAGCACTGGTGATTGTTCCCAAGTAAACGCCTCAGCATCCTGGTAAAAATCCCCTAATCCTTTTAGCATTGCTCCGTAGTGTGAAAAGCGGGTTGATGGTGACAGTGCATCTTGCAGTGCTGCCTTCTAAATAAAGTGTTTCAGAGAAGACAGGGCATTCTTAGCCAGGCTGAGACCTTGCAGGAGATCTGAAATTCCAAAATCTTTTATACCATATACGTCAAGTAACAGAACAAAAGGATACCGGTGACGTACAAATCATGTGAAATTGTTTGCAAAACAAGCAGTCTACTGACTTGATAATTTGAGAAGAGGGTGAAAAGATATTTCTTTTTTGTTTGTTTGTTTGGCATCGTAAATTATGCTATGGCTTCCATGTTCCATTCTGTGTTCTGAATGCTCAGTATGTCTCTGTTAAGGAGCGCTGTCTATCAGGCAGAATTTGGGAGCGCTAGTGTTAGATGGGTGTGAGTGTGATATTGCTGGTTTGTATTGTAACTAACTGAAATTATATTGGGGAAAAAACTAAAATAAAAATTAAAACCACATTTTAAGATAGGGAAGAGAAGACTGAGACTACTTGAATGCTGCATATAAATTACTCTGTGTTAAGATGGTGGAATTAGTTCTTTTTTCAGGATGAACAAAATGAGATTTTATAAATGTAGGAAATAAAATTTGTAGGTATTTATGTGGTTTGTTTTTGTCTGATCTAGAATAGACGGAATGCATTGGCAGACATTTTGTGGAGGGTAAGTAAAAGGGAAAGGTGCATAGGCTTGTTGTTTGGGGTTTTTTTATACATGACTTTGCAGCAAGGTTGTCATGTGAAAAACATGGATCTCTGATTAATTTGACTGTTGAGCAGATATGCTTCTATTCTCATTTGCAATGCATGGAGCAATTCCTGATATATTGCTATTTTCCCCGGAACAAATAGTGAGCCATTCAAATATACCCAGTACACACTTAATGTCCTCCCAAATTATAATTTCTTCAGTAAATTGCAAGTTATGGCCTTGAACATACTGGTGAAGTAGTCATCAGTATTCTTTGTGGAGTTCATTGGTTGTTGGAGAAATTGAGGGAGAAATAAGGATTGCATGAGAGAAACCATCCAGGGTAAAACAAAAAAAAATAGTCAAGTTGCTCTTTTACTTATTTTTTACAAATAAGCAGGCACAGTACATTCGGCTGTAAGGACTGTTCTGCCTTATCATGGAGTTTGCAGCTGCAAGATTTTTATGACTCCAGCAGGAATCACAGAGCAGCTGAATTCAACTTCTAAAGGTGTATCAAGGGATAGGCAGAAAGGAACAGCAGCTTTATATATACCTCAGTTTTTAAAAATCTACCTTCAGAAAGACCTTTTTAGATGCTATTCCTGAAAAGCTAAGTCTCAAATTTAAATGGTTTTGGGGAAACCACTCAACGCAGTCTCCTCTATCACACTTTGTGGTCCAGGATGGGTGGTGAGCTGGTCACAGGTCCTTGGGGATTCCAGGTCTGGTGGAGGAGAAGGGGCAACTGAGCTTCTGCAAGTGTGCAGGTGGAGAGGCAGGTCCTTGGATCCAGTGCAGAGAGTAAGGGCCAGTGTACAGCTCCAGCAGCCCCATGGTCACTCCTTTGTGGCAGTCCTCCATTGGCGCTGGAGATCCTGCCCTTTCACAAGATGTGGGAGGCTGGAGATGGGTCTCACCCTTTGGCCTGCATGCCTAGGGCTACGTACTACATGATGTGTTTCTTTCCCAGGTTGGATCAAATGCCTTTTCCTGCTGCTTTTCCTTCCCTGTCAAGCTTAAAGCCATCTTTTCCTGGCTGTCAAGGTTGCTTTTCTCCATTGGCAACAGCTGGCCATCAGTGAGTTGCATAGAGTCCTGGGGTCTCTGTTGCCAGCCTGTGCCCATATTTTGGGGCCATTGCTGTTTTTCCATGCATATATTCCATGCTGTAATGAGCAGCATCAGGAGCAAAGTACCAGCTCGTGCAAGCAGGTTCTCCTGATGTGTTGGTAACGAGCCCAACAGGCCAGGACTGGGGCACTGCAAAGTTAGCAGGAGGTGTGCTGAGTGTAAGGCATGTGGCTTCCTACTAGAGGTGACAATATTGATTTTTATGGGGCTGGGCTACTGGGCAATTTAAGGGTATGCTCATCTTTTGGACACTTAAAATGCTATGTGTGTGTGTATTTTTGTTTCCCTGCTAAGTTTTCATTGCATGGTATGTTTTTTGGTTTTTTTTGAAACCTGTGAAGTGCTGCAAGAGGATGGCTGGAGGTGATGGGTTCTGTTACGTGATCTATTAATTTGTCGTTTCAAAGCTCAAGGAATTTCTCTTCTCTTAACACTGTAATTTAAATGCATGGGTTTGGATGCTGAGGCTCAGTGGCCTCAGTGTTTTGCTGGTAGCTGTCTTTGCACGTACCGTATTGTTTTATGAAGGTTTTGGTGAAATGCGAATTGTAGAACGGGGGCTTTCTACTAATTTTTCACTCACACGTGTAGCAGACGAGATTGTCAATTGCAATTCAGCACATTCTTATAAAGAAACTCAATTCAGTTTGAGATTTTCAAAAGGAATAGAAGCCATTTCTTAACAGAGTCAATAATAAACCTGTATCTAATGCTATGGCAGAAGGAAGGCTGTTTATTGACTTCATGTCATTGGACGTGCAAGGAGTCGTGGTCTTCAATGGTCTGTGCTTGCTATGTGTCCTCCCTGTGATCACCTTCAGAGACAGAGGAAAAAGCAATTCCAAGATGTTCTGCATCAGTTTAATAGCTTAAGTGAGTTTTTTCATGTTGATAAAACAAAGCACCAATGTATGTCAGAGCTAGTTCCCTGAGGATGCTGGAGCTTAAAGCAGAATTACAGACAGATTTGCATAACTGAAAATAATTTAAAAAAAAAGAAATAAGAGAACTTTCCTTTGGATTTACTAAGGGAGGAATAGCTGCTGCTGTAGGGGGGTTTTCTTGGTAATGGTTAATGTCAAAATTTGTTCTTTACTGAGCTTGATTTAAACTAAACTTCAAATATTTTGAGTTTGGAATATTTGATTCAACTTTGAGACAGAGATGATTTGGCCTCTGAGGGCCTTCCCAAACATCAGGGGTTTTTTCCGGCAGAGCCTCTAAATGAAGCAAGTGGCCACCTGGGAATAATGCAAGATAAAGCAATATTGCCATCATAGTAGAGGAGGAAATACTCATATTTTTGTTCTTACTTACTCCTTGGGAAGGCACTTACTTCAAAAGGTAATGTGCAGACTGCCATTACATCTCTTGGTTCCAGTTTACTGGATTTGGAGTCACAGGTTAACCAGAATATTCTCTGTGTTGAGATGCACTAGGAGAAGATGCTGTAGTCAGCTCTGACTTGGCCCGAGTGTCTACTGAATTTAATTCTGTGTAGCTTCAGGAGAGAAGGTGAGAATCGATCTGAAAAGAGAGAGGAAGAAAAATGTGAAAGATGAACCTGGTTGTCGGTGTCTCTCTGATTTGAGAAGTGGTGAAAAGCTCATCCCCAGAGAGAGTAATTGAGATGGCAAATGCAAATTGGTACATGAAATGTATTTCATGCTGTTTACATGCCTTGTTTTTAGCTGCGTGACTGGTGAGAGCCTCAAGAACCGAGAATAGTTTGTTTTGAATCGTAGATTATTTTGTTACAACAAAATGATCATTGTATTCTATATAGGGAAAGAAATTTTAGCTCTTAATTGTGGAGAAAGCCTTTTATTTGTTTTTATAATTCTAAGGAACTTACAGATAAATACTCAATTTCCAGAAGTTACTTAGTTTTAATGAAGAGTTCATTTGAGGAGGTTTAGTATCTGTTTTTACAGAACTATTAGTACAAGGTTCTTGCATTCCTTTCTCTGTGTCCCCTACTTAATCTGACAGTTGTGAACAGTATGGGTTGGTTTTTTTTTTATTGTAGAGTGTGCCTCCTTCTCTAATGTGTGAGTGCTTATACCTGCGAATTGGGTGGTCTGATTTGTGCAAAGCAACTGTATTACGTGATAAGACTGATCCAGAAAACTAATTAGATTTTAAAAGCTGGTGAGAGGTGCATTGTTTTGTAAAACAATATACTGATTAAATAGTTAACCTCAAAGATAACATTAAAAAAAAAAAAAGTCCCCATGCAAAGAGAGATTGGAAATCCTGAGTTTGTATAATGCAATTTAGATGTTGAGATTTTTCTCTAAGCCAAGCAGCTCACGGCTGAGCTGCAAACTGGACCCAGATACCTATGTTTTCAGAATCATAACTCCAGGAGAACTTGTTTTGGCAGTAATGTTTGTCCTCCTCCTCCTGCTGAATCCCGGATTTCTGTTGGATTCATTGATGACCCTCACAGTTGCTCTGGGGGTGGCTGCAAAGTGTTTTCCGGCAGCTGGAGGTGGCGTTGGGAAGGGGAGCACCAGCAGGAGCGGGTGGTGGGAGGTGGTGTGACAGGTTCCTAGGAGGTCTCTGGCAGGTCTCGGAGCAGTGCTGGGCTGGTCCAGCGGTGGCCGAGGGAGCTGCTGGGATGCAGGTGCAGGCATGTGGTTTGGGCTTAGGGTGTAACAGGGAATTCCCTGTTTCCCAGCTTCTGGATCAGATATCAGCTTTTATCTCATGCCGTGGTCATATGAGCAGCGAGGGTATGGGAGGGGGGAATAACCTCTCCAGACATGCATATATTTGGTGTGGCTCTATGTAGTCCAGAAGTTGCACAGCTGGATGTTTCTTAACTTTTACTTCTAGAATGAGAGTTCATTTTTGCCCTCTATCCCAATAGCAAAAAGACTGAATTTTGAGCCCAGTGGGAAATGCAGAAAGTGTTTTAATTGCAGGGAGCACTGTTTTAATCTGAATTTCATAGATACATGTGTTTAACAAGTCTGACCTTTGGCTGGGTTTTGTTTCTGGACCTTTTCCTGAAGAAGAGTTAGATACTTAAAACCTATTAGCTCCTTTTCAAAAATAAATTAAACTCTTAAACAGAATTTTGAGATGAAGCTTTGGCATCTGTTCATTGAATCAAATGAATATTAAAAAATTCCTAGCTAAACCACAAATAGTTACATGTGAAAATGCCAAAAAGAAAAGCAGCTGAAAAGTTTCCAAACACATTTTTAAAATTTAACTTTGTTTTTATTTTGCAGCTTCCTTCCAAAGTCTTCAGTACAGGTTAGGCTCAATGTTCACAGCTAATTAAGTTCTTCAGATTTATATATATTTTTTTATTTATTTGCTACTTGGTTTTTAAAGATTTAATGAATATAAAAGTATATTTGAATGCCTGTAGTACTGTTATTCAACACAGCTGAGATGTGGCAACCACTGACACCAATGAGCCTGAAGTTCCTGATGGGAGTCAGCTGCCTGCTGTCCTGCATCAGGACCTGTTTAGTCACACACACACGTTGCAGACGCGGACACAAGCTGCAAACAGTTTGTGAGTGGCAGAACCTCATGGTTTCACTAATGCCTATAGATACTTTGCAGACGCCAATCTTGGAAAAGGGCTAGGGAACCGTCGCCCTCTCGCTCCCCGCTTCCTCTCCCCTCTCACACCCTCAGCCTCTTCTCCGGGAGGCTCTGCCAATATTTCTCAGCTCCCTCCTACTCTCTGGGGCTGCAGTCAGCCTGAAAGCTGGCAGGTTTATTGCTGATGTTTCTTTTCTCCGAGCTAATTGCAAACAGCCTCATTAATATCTTGTTCTGCGACTATGTGAAATTGTTTGGGGTTTTTTTTATTATTTAGAAAGGTGCTGTTTCAGAGTCCTTTTTTAGGTGCTGATCTCCCAGTGCCTACATCTCCCATTAAAGGGATTTTGAGCAGAGATTCAGGTTGTGCCATATTCCTGAGAATTTGGAATTAGTTCTGACTTCTAAAGTATGGGAAAAAATTATTTTAGTGGTATTTGTTTATGCTAATACTGCAGTCAGCACACACCTTGTTTTGTTTACTAAATATCTTCTGAGGACTGCAGATTTTGTTTGTTTTGATTGTGAGACATGTAAGTGTTGGTCCCTGGGAGGTTGCTCTGTGAATTTGCAAACTGATAAAACCTGTAAAATGTGTTAGCTGGAGAGATCATCTCATCTGTTAAATTGTTGGGTTGCATTTAGCTGTTGAATGAATACAAATCAACGATATGAAGATTTAAAAGACTTTTATGAAGATGGATATAAAAATGATAGATTAAAAAATTGGTTTTGTGCAGAAGGCCATCAAGAAGTTGTGCAAGATCTAGGAATGACATGGAGCAAACCAGCTGTTTATAATAAAAAGGATATAATCAGGAAAACCTTTGTTTGATTTTTCCCATCTGGTCACTCCTGTTACTACACGGGGAAGGAACAAAGGGGTTTGTTTATTTTAGGGCACTTGAAAGACGCAGCAAATCACAACCTTCTTGCTCTGTGTGGGAGTTACTAGCTGCAGACGGTAGCACCTTCTTTAATTCTCATACAGAAATGGTCTGCAAATAGCTGAACTGGTTAAGACACGGTTGAGACCCTGTGGAGAACTGAATGGCTTAGTTTTCACTAATCTTAATAGAAATTGGGATGGTTGTTATTACCATGGGATCAAATACCACATGCCTAACTGAAAATGAATGAGAAACCAAACTGGAAGCTCAAGGGATTTTTAGCTAGACGTTAGTTTCCACTCCTGAGTGGAAATACTTTCTATTCTTGGTGTAGAAAACTGGATAAACCAGCGGAAATGTGCTGCTGTGAGTATCATAGCAAGAGCAAAATGATCAAAAGTGAGAAGTTAGATGGTACACGGGTGGCAACAGCAAAAGGGAGGAGTTTGAAGAGGGTCACAGCAATGTCAGTGAAGATAAAGGGAAAGTGAGATGGCATTAGGAATAGACTGAAATAAATTTTGCATTTTCACTTTTAGCTTTATCTCCTCCCCACAGTATTGTGGCAGTTCATCTAAATATATCAGCTTGGATTTCTGCTGTTTCTATTTGTTGGGTTTTTTTCCTCATTATCTACACGTGCTTTGTCTTTTGTGATTTACTCTTAGTAAAAGATAGAGTTATGGGTGCTGTGTGATCATGTGGGTCACTGACTTATCCTGGACAAGTCTTTAAAAAGATCTTACCTTTCATCTTAGCAAGCTGAGCTGAGGTGTGTACTCAGTTTTGCGAGGGTTATCTTGCAAGTTCTTACTGAAGAAACAAGTGGTGGATTTGGGCATCTAGATGTAGTGGCCTGCTTCTACTTACGAGGTCTGCAAAAGACATCACCATTGTTGGTGATGTAGCAAGGGACAGCATATTCATTATTTAATTTGCCTGTTCAATATCACTTTTTAATTTTGGCTTTAGACAGGGCCATTCCATCTTCCCCTGCTATCCGAAGCCACAAAGAATGCCACTAAAATGCAAAAATACAAGGTCATTTAATCTGAAGCTTGTCTCTACAGAATCCTGCTTCAGTTCCTCTAACAAGTGGCCAAAATTGGTCCTATTGTTCGGGGCTAAGCCAGAGAGGAGAGGGGAGAAAATGGCATGGCTGAATCATGGAGAGGATGTGGTTTTGTGGAGCAGCTCAAGAGGCAGTTCAGACCGAGGTGGAGGGGTGCTAAACAGTATTCAAAACCCGGCTTTATTTGTCTCAGTGTTCATTTGAGTTTGCTGTCTGGTTTAAATTGTAAGCCCTGCTATGCAAAAACAAAGATTTAAAGCAATGTATCTGGTTTTAACCCAGTAACCAAAGACCACAAAGTAACTTAACTTTTATTAGTCTTGGAGAAAATTCTAGTGCTTGCTGGCTTGTGGTTTGGATGCGAAACATACAAAAATTGTATTATTTTTTCTGATGTTGAATCTGTTTTTTTCATATTAATAGACATCCCGTTTTGTTCCATTATGTAATGATTCTTCAGACAGAGGCTGTAAGAAGATGCAATTAGCTCTTGAGACATAGTTTATTTAACTTGATAATTTTGTACTATTGCAAATGCCTTTGCATTACATGGTGTCAGCTCATCAAGATAAAAAAGAAGTAACTAAAATGAGTGTTGTGAGGCCTCTTCTTGTGTTCCTGGAGTTTGGATGAACATGAGTTTTGTAATTTTTTGGAGACAGCAGCTGTGCTTTTCTGTAGGAGTTAACCTGCATCAAAAGGACTTTGGTGTAGATCCTAATAGATAAAGTACTTTCTGTCTGCAACATCGTTTTATCCCTCTTGTCTTCTCTTATTTTTACCCAAGTCAAACTCTGAGAAAGCAGAGAAAATACATGCACAGACTTCATCTGAGAGGGATACACACAAAATTTATGGGATATAATGCTACAGAATCAAGGCACTATATGTTGAGGCAGCAGGAGGGTTAACTTTCTCTCTTTTAATGTCCTTTTATTAAATTCCTTCGTTCCCACATAAGCATTTGTCCCTACTAAACATTTGAACCTGCTGGTGGTGTCTGACTGAGGCAAAAGATCTCTCTTTATTGCTGAAGGGTAAAAATCACTGACGTTTTGAAAGGTAGGGAGTGATGAGTGAGTATCCCTTCAAGCTAATAGGGAGAAAATTTCTAGCAGTTTTTTTTAAAATGTGGAGCCAGAGTGCAGAGTATGCAAAATACTACAAAAGTACTGGACTTAAAATTATTTGGCCAAGTTTGCAGTGTATGGTAAAAACAGATGGTTGGAGAGTGTGCTGGTATTCCTGTTTTGGCTAAAACAAGCCAGCTCATACTCAGATACCTGGTGCCTCTCGTCATGAACAAAACCAGCAATGGTAGGATTGATACCAGAAGAAAAAATAGCTTTAAGACAGATTAACTGGCATAGCTAAATCAGGTGGTGGTTGCAAATGTATCAGCAGATCAGTCTTGGGAAAATAACGTTGGTTTTTCAGCAGCCTCTCCAACTCCCTGTAAACCTTTTCATATTCTGCTGAGCAGCCTGCCCCTAGTCATGGAGTGACAAATTAGGAAGCATATTCAGAAACTGGATTGACTATTAAGATGAGACTGTCCAAATTTCAGTGAGGTGTCAACTGATGCTTTTGTAGCAAATACACCCATGTTGGTTGCTTTTTCATGTTTTTCTTTTTTTCCCCTCTCAAGGGAAGTCTTAAACATTTGCCCTTAATTCTAGATGACAGGTTGTTATCAGACAGCTGTTCTGGTAGCTTGCCGTAGGTGACTGCTTCTTCCAGCCTAAGCTGGGCAATATTTAGCATGAGAGGTTTAGAATTTGCACCTATTAGAGTCAGCTGATTGCAAGAGGCACTTTTAATTTTAGCCAGGGAGAAAGAAGCTTTGGGTTCTTCCTGAGCTTTCCCTTTTAAAACATCATGGGGGTTATCTTAGGTTTTAATATGGCTTTGGTACACTTGCAGACTGTCAGGATTGAAAAACTGTATGAAAATGTGAACTCAGCAACAAAGCTCCTACTGTCATGCAGATACCTTTTCGCATTGACAACACAAGGGGAGAGAAACGCAATTTCCTTTAAGTGAACACCTTCTGAAAGGATGTTGCAGCATTGTCCAAAAATGTATGCTGATGCATGGAATATCTGTATTATTTAAATACATTGTAGTGTTGTTTTGTTGGGGGTCTGTGTGGGTGTGGTGGTGTGGGTGCTTTCTTTTTGTTTGTTTTTTCCTCCATGTTGCGTATAATTATGCTTGTAGATTAGGCAGGTGTTCTTGTTCTGACAGTTCTGGTTCATTTCCTGTTTGTAAGACAGTAGTAGTGTTCTTCTAGGCTTGGAAGTACAATATTACTGGTGAGTGTCACATAACATTGTCAATACCCATGTGTTTTTTAATAGGAATAGAGAACATTGTTAGTGATATTTATTTGCCTTTAATTTCATCTACTATTTGATTAATTTGTGAAATTTGAAGACAACTTATTTAGGAAAATAACTTAAAGAAACGTTATTTCCCTTTTCATATAGTCATATGGTTAATTAATGAATAGTTTCAAGATCTCTGGAGTTTTTTTAAATTTATTTCAGATTTGAAGAAGGTTGCTCAGTGTACATCAGTGTCAGGTGGCACGTGGAAAACCAGTGTGCTGGTAAAGAACTTCAGTCAGTCTTGCTTTTCCCTCTCATTCTGACAGCTGGAAGCCGTGAATTAATCAACTAATTCCAAAAAGTGCTTTGCAAGCCAAGGCTGATAATGTTTAAATATACTTTTCAGTGTTGAGTCCTGCTGATGCGTCATGTTTAAAGTGGCATTTGAGTCGCCCTGTTGGCATGAGTGAGGTTCCCCAGTTCGGTGGCGTGAGGGAAACATAAAAATGTTCAAGGTACAGGTCTGATTCTGCCCGGGGAATGGCCAACTCAAAAAATTTCTTGGAATTGTAGAAATGTAGCAAATGCTTTGAAACTTGCAGTTCTTATTGTTTAGATTGGAAATGTTAAGCATGTTTTTAATAGGTTCCTTTTCCACTATTAAAGCATTACGGTGAAATAATTACATTCCTTTTAATCCATTTTAGACCTTACATGGTTTCCACTAGCAGTAAAAATAAAAGTTAGAGCAATTACAATAGTTGTTGGGTTCTCTTCTCTCTTCAGGAATTTATTTACTACAAGGCTAAATTGACAAATTTTATTGAAGGCAAATTTCTTTTATTCCTCTGTCTGTATTCGAACCAGATGCTTGACCTAATTGTTCCTACCGTTTGTCTCACCCAGCAATAAACAGGGAAGAGAACATGTGCTAGTGCAGCTCATTGGTTTGATAACGAGAGGTTTCTGGTCCTGTGTGCCTTGCTTCTTGGTCAGGTCTGCCGTGGCTTAGAGCTGGTGCTTCTGGAGCCCGGGCTGCTGGTGTCCTGGGTAATGGATGAGCCTGAACTGATGGAGGCAGCAGGTGCTCCAGCAGTAGAAAAGAGCAGTGTTTGTTATTGTTGTAAGCATCATCAATCCTCCTCCCTTTCTCCCTCTGTTCTCAGTGTCCTCCAAACAAAGGCTCCCTGTATCTGCAGCAGCGGGGGAGAAAATAGCAACAACTTACCCTGTGTGACATTGCTGTTTTCTGTCTCAGGGGCAACCTTGTAAATAGGTCTTGATTTGATGCTCTGGATCTGTAAGTGGTGTGTTTATCGTTGCAGGGGACAACAATACTGATTTATGAATTCCATTTAGCAGAATACTCTAGCGGTACCTACGTGTAACTGCCCTGTTCCAGCTAAATCGGGTGAATGAAAAATTGCTTTCAATTTTAGTACTCATTATGCATTGCGAGACTGCTAGCTCTTATAGCAGCGATCTGCCGAAAGATAGGTCTCAACATTCTTTGGTTGGGGGAAAAATGTGATTTTTGGGAGGAGGAGGGGAGAGAAGTAAATAGAGCAGAAGGTGGAAAAAAAGAATAGGAGATCCTTTTTCTTAGTCTTGTTCAAGCTGGTGGCTGCTCCTGGAAGTGCCTTTTCAAGAGTAGGCTGTGATTTGAAATCTTAAAGAAGTACTTCATTTTCTATTTAAAGGCAGTCAAATCTACCATCTATCACGTCTACTACCTCTAAAACATCAGTTGATTCTAGCTATTTTTAAGTGTTTCTCTTTTCTGAAGCATTAATGGCAGTCACTATTTCCTTCTGTAGGGCTGTTGCCTCTCCTTCAGGATTTGGGACACGGGAGGTATGGAGCAGAGTCAGGGAGAGCAGAAAACCAGTTTACTCCAGTAGAGTCTGCAGGAGGCTTTCTGTCTGCTTGTAATGTCATCATAATTTGGAGATAAATAGTTGTTCTGTTTCACCATACCTTCCAGTTTCTTTTCTGTTTTCGTTTCTTCCTGTATGGCAGCATTCTCTTCGTGGATGTTTTATCCTCTTCAGTTATCATGCAAGGTGTGAGAGGAGAGGAAGGGTTTTTTTCTGTTGCCATAAGATGGGTAAAGTGAGTGAGTGTCCCTGAGAACCAGTAATTGTGGATTGCAGGGATATTCCATTTCTGTTATTGTCTGGAGTCTCTGGCAGCAGAGGTGGCATCTGCAAAGTGAGCCTTCTGGTTGTCGTTCTGTTTCTTGTGTCATGGCTTCAGAACTGGTGCTTCTGGAGCTGTTGCCGTTGATGTGCAGCATAATGCTGTAGGTACCTTGTCTCCTGGATGGACCCCTTGTACTGTATATTGTAGGTTGTGTCCATTCCTTGTCTTTGGTCCTGGCTCCTGGGTGAACTTTGAACCCACGTTGTAGCCTTCTTTCCAGTCCTGTCTCTGTCCTCGTCTCCTTTTGCTCCTGACTGGACTCCCTGGACAGACCCCAGACCCAGTTCATCACTTTTCCATGTCTGATGCCATGGATGGACCTTGTTACCAACCACCTGGCTTTACCTGTCAGTTCATGCCCCGTGCGACTGTCCCCCAATGGTGAGGACACAGCCTGTGCTGGGGCCACCCTCATCTCCTGGCTCGCCTGCCGTCAGGGAGCAGATGGTCCTTGCTGCTCCCTGACAGCTCTATGAATATAGCTCCACCCTTGCTTGGTGGCCAAATGATGTTTAAAAACTGGCTTAGCTGGAAAAGCGTTCAGAGTGTGAATGCTTTTCCTTAACTCTGTCTCTATAGAGGCAGGAAAAAAATAGATCGACTTCCAAGGAGTTATTAATGAAGGCCTCAAAAGCATATGACTGAGTTAAGGTTAGCCTTCTTTCTGCAGGAAAGTGGATCATTTTTCTTCATTCTGTGACTTTTGAAATGCACATTTTTTCCTGTTTAGAAGCTGGTAGCTCTGCAGTTTGTTTGCAAGTGACCGCAAAGCTGTGGCAGGCAGCTCTGTTCTGCTGGAGAACGTGCCAAGTGACGATCCAGAGTTCAGAGGGAACATCCAAGGAGCTCAGATACTGCTCTCAGAAGTGCTGGTATTTTTCCTCTATCCTTTTTATTTGAAAGGAGCAAAGTTTTGCAGAGTTTTATTGACAGTAGATAGAATTATGCTTTTCAGCGGTGTCTATATGAAGGGTGTTATTCCCCATGGACAGCTTCCTGCTTTACTTGCTCTGGGCTTCCAGGCTTACTGTCTGGAGAACCAGGTCTTAAAATGCCTTGCTGAGCTATACTTTTTATAAATATATATATATTTAAATTGTACAGACTGTAAATGGGACACTTTACATAAGGACTTGTCTTGATATGACTTGATGACATTAAAAGCTTCAAGGTAGACTGGTGCCTAGTGATGCTCATCACCGGCATTTCAGAGGCTCCACTGAGACCTTAAGACATTAAGTGTCATCTTTAAATGGCTGGTTAAATTCAGTGATGGTTTGCTCAAGTGAACACCTGATTTCTTCAAAAAGGGGAGCTGGTGTCTCCTAGCAGACATTTTTCATGGCAAAACTCAGTAACAGTGCTGCGCTTCAGTAGTCTTTCTGTTGACAGTGGTTAATGACAAGCTGAAGTGCTTCTAGTGTTGGGCCTCTTGAACTTGCAGCTTCTTGTACGTTCGTGTTCCTGTCTCTGTCCAGCTTTAAATGTGTGCAGTTTTAAAGTTGTCTGCCAAGATGCACATTCCCGGCAAAAAAACCCGTGCTGGTGTCAAAAATTTGCTCGTCCAAGGAGTAGCACAATGGTCTTGTAAAACACATATGCAGCGATAATGTAAAGTAGGTTAGAGCAGTATGAAGTGGGGATTAACAAATCTAGATACTGCAGTGATCCCATCATCTCCCACAGAGCTGTTGATCTCTTCATTTCTTTGAGGGTAAGAGAAGACGTTGGGCTCAATGAGGAGTCTGCTGCCTGTGTCTTGCTCTGCAGCTGTAATTAGTTGACAGAGCTTTAAACACTTCTGATTATGTCTAAACTTTCTAAAGCTGGAGGAGAGAAAATAGAGGGTTTTATTAGCAGATGCTTCAGATCCAACATGTAGATGATGCAATGTGGCGTGTATTTTGGAGGAGCAGTTTTTCAAGACTGTGGGATACTGCAACTAGAAAAAGGAGTTAAAGGATAAAACAATGTCTCTTCTAATTCTTCACTCTTTTAGAGGTGGCCAGAAACCCAATTTCCTGTTTTGCTGGATAGTTGCTAGTGTAATCGACCTGAGGCAAAGGAAAAAATGTCTCCTGGCCTTTGCTAAAAAAGCTTTGGCTTGGTGATAAAATGTGAGGCTGACATGGTTTGGTCTGACAGCTACTTTGAGTTCAGTAGCCAGAGCCTGAGTTATCTCACTCCATCGGCACTGATTCCAGCTCCAAGAGATATCACATGAGGGAAATAAAAAAGGCTAAATCAATAGTTACTGCTTTTGAGAGTAGTTCCTTGTATTTGTGTTTGGTTTTTTTCTGCATGCAGCTGAAGAGGGACAATAGAAGGCAGTGCAGGTGCTCGTCTGCCCATGGCAAGCCCCAGGGGATCGCAGTGAAGAGGTTGGAAAATTCATAATAACTTTAATCAGCCTTTCATTTTTCAATGAGCAGACTGCTTGTGTAGCCTGGTTGGCTAAGAAAATAAGACCTTGGGAAAAAGGTGTTCATGATAGCTAGTAATTACTAGTCATCTGCTCCTCTTCCCCTTCAAAGGTGCAGGAACTGCCATTAAGTACCGGTTTGCCCTGAACTGGGGTGGGTTGTGCAGCAGTAAGAGGGGCAGCTGGACAGGGAGCTTTCTCCAGATGGTGGAGAGGAGTAAGACCAGGCTTTCCAGATGGCTAGGACTAGATTAAACGAGGGCCTTGGACTGAGGAGGTGCGTTCTGTGCTCTTACCTTCTGGTTTGTTGTGCTCGTTGGCTCCGCATTGTATGTGCTAATCCTGGTCTTTGCACTTCTGACCATCTGCATGGGGTCTTGTTTTTACAGAAAAGAGTACACAGCTAAAGAATGTTTCATTATGGCAAGATGTAGCTTCCATCAAATACAAGTTATTTTCCTGAAATAATACTTCATTCCTCTTTCTCCCCAGCCAAGGAGGATGAACACTTGACTGATAAATCTATGACAGGAGCCTACAACCTCCCCTTCTTTGATTCACATTAAAACTAATAAAGAGATGATGGATACCACAGTACAGGAAACAAGTTTTTCTCAGATTTTTTTTTCTTTGTGTTTTAACAATAAAAAGAACCCTAAATTGAAGCACTGATTAAAACCAGGTATCTTAGGGTGTTCTGTTACGTCTGTCATCTGGTATCTAATTTTGATAATACTGCTTGAAGTACAGATAAGAAGCTGGTTACTCATAAAACAACGATGCAATGCCAATTTACTGACTGTCAAATACAAATTTGATGTAACAGATGACCTGCTGTGAGGTGACACTTGCAGGCCTTGCGCTGCAACCAGGAGGAATCTGACGGAAGATGCTTTTAAGTTCTCTCTTGTTGCTCTTTGTTCTTTTTCCACAAAATGTTCAACCTTGAATAAAATGTTTTTTCTGCCCCACCCCACCCCAAAGGGAAGGCTGCAGCGTTTGGCAACGCACCTGGGAATGTATACAAACAGCATCAGGGAGGGGAGATGAAAAAGGAGGCTGATTTTACTCTATCATGAAATTTTAACACTCCCCAGCAGCTTGCCAGCCAAGCGGGATTATACTACCAGATGTCCTGGCAGAAATGAGCGCGGCTCTGCGAGATCATAAATCCAAAACAACGTATGGCAACCCTGTGTGTGTAGTACTGCTGTTAGCAATGCAGAAGTTTGGTGTGGAAAGCTCTGGTGACGGGCAGGATTAGCAAGGACAAAACCTTCCCAGACTTAGCTTTAAAGCCTTGGGTAGGTAATAGCTGCTGATGGCGGTGGTATGTTAATGGGGAAAGGAGGAATATAGTGATGCCTGTGCTTTATCAGCAGCAACAAGCCTCATTGGCTAAGCAGTTGTCTTCTCCCCTCACGTCTTGGCCTTTCGGCAGGCAGAATTGTAGTGCAGATGCTCAGAGGCTGATGTCTTCTCTCCGTTGGTTTGTACAGAGGTGCTGTCAAAGACCTGCTGAAGCCAGGGCCCGAGTCAAGGGAGCAGTGCTGCTCCGTAGCAGTTCAGAGTTGGCTTGTGGTCTGTCTTGAGTGTCAACAGAGCCCTGTTGTCTTCATCTTGGTAAATTCTTGTTTAGTAGGAATTTAGTAGGGATGGTGAAGGCCTGGGGTGGAAGGTAGTGTCTTTCTGTGTTTCTTTTGTCATGTTTCCTAAATGGAGTAGTGACTGAACCTCTTCTTTTAGTCTATGGGTTAAATATAAATGTATGTGTCCGTTCATAGGATCATTTCTTCACTAAACTATGCAAAGGATTGAAAAAGATCAGTGGAGGGTGGGTTTGTTGTTTGGTTTTGTTGTTGGTTTTTGGTTTTTTTAGTTGTCTCTTCCTTCATGGAAAAGAAAAGGTACTCGCTGGCATTCTGTAGCAAAGAAATCATCCTTTTAGTAAGGGCTTAATTGGCTCCGCCATGGGCATTGGGAGGATGTTTGTGTCAGTGGGTATGGTCCTCCCATGCTATATGTTGACACCAAAAGCCAGTTGCTAAGCCAGCTGACTGTGTGGCAGAAGGAAATTTAAAGCCAATAGCAGAGAATATGGTATTCTGTTGTTGCTAGAAAAAAAATTGAGTTCCTATGAAGTGTGAAAAAGAGCAAGCCAAGTCACTAGCTCTTTAAAGAATGGTATGATGGTGAATAGCCAGAGAAAAAGAACAAAGGGGACTTCAGCATGGCTAGTTAACTTTGCAAATTGCAGTTAAACTTAAGTGACCAGAAAGTGGAAGATCTAAAAATAAATAATGTTAAGTGCTTTCTTTGCAGATTAATCTTGTTACTCAAGTGTGAAAGTTCCTCCCTCCCCCTCATGCAGTCTTCTGATTTTCAGGTTCTTCTATACTATGGAATTTCAGGTGGCTCATTGCTGGCTGCATTAGTCACTCCGAGCTCATGCTGGGTTTGTCCTTGAGAGTGGAAATACACACTAAAGATATTCAAGTTGTTCGTCCTTTTATTGATTTTAGTAGTAAATTACCTCAATGCTGTAATGCCTTGGAAAGCTTTGTGCGGAGCACTTGTCATCATTCAGCTTTCCTGGAAGACAGGTAATGCTTGACCAGTGTTTGAAGCTCCATTCATGCAGCCTTCAACTTTGTGCTAAATCACCTAGCTTCCTAATATTTGTAATAAAGCTGCTTAGGACCAACTTATATTGCTATCATTTCAGCAATTTAAATCCCTGTGCTGTGGAGTAAGAGGGAGGGAGCTCATGCCTACAGGATGTGTTCTGTCCCCTTCTGCAGGACATAGCAGAAGCGGTGAAGGGTTTCCAAGTCCCATAGTGCTGCCATAGCAATATGGTACAGCTTGGGTCTGCAAATGGAAAGCTGGCTTTAAATTTGCCAGTGGTGTTTAGTTCAGAAATCTCTTGCCTGTGCTACATGAAAAAGGAATTTAACTTGCATATTCATGTTATTAGCTCAAAAGATATGTCAGAAATAGGGAAGAATTCATTACTCTAGAGGCACCAAATCCTGATGCCCTAAAAACTCTCATGCTTCTTTAGGCAGTTCGTGTGCCCTGCTGCTTACATTATCCAATGCTTTCTATGTAGTGATTATTACAGCTTAAGTCTTACTTTTACATCTCTCTGAAGTAAAAGCGGTGTGTTTTCTAGTTAAGTAGCAGGGTGGGTTTTTTTCATTTAAGTAAAAAAAATTATATGGCGAAAACACTGATTGTAGAAAATTGAAATGCGGCATACCCATGTACAAAGAAATGAAGAGCCTGCTAAACTTTGTCAAAATGTTTCTTTCATTGGTGTCATGCTTCACAAGCTCTCCAAAATGCGTAATGAGTAACAAAGACCTCTCCCTGCTGTGTCTATATTTTTGTTCACTGCTTTACACGCTATTTTCAGATGTGCACATAGACAATGAAGGTAACTATTTTCAAAGTGTTGTCCCTGATGACTTAGTGTTTATTCAACTACTTACATCTTGTTGGCCGAGATAAATTTCACCTGAGGCCAGCATCTGCTCGCTAATTTGTCACCTTTTCTTTTTCGTGCCCTTAAGCTGTTTTGACACCAGAGGCTTTGCAAGCTCCATCTCAGGAAGCACCAGCAGCAATACAAAACACAAGGAAAACAATGTGAACTGGAGCTTAGTGAAAATAGAGTTGTGTAATATGGCACTGGTTAGTGGCTGGATGACAGCCATTCTTGATGACATAAATTTAGTGGCATGCGTAACTGCAGAGAACAAAGGAGTTAATCAGCAACAATACTGTATATAAGAACTGTTACTGTGTGTAAATATATATTAAAGCTGTTGCTGTAAGCTTGTGATAGAGAGTCAGCGTGCTGTGGTTTAGTCTCCTAGTATTCCATTGGAAAAACTTTTATTATGAATTTTAGCTTCATTTTCTGGGTTGTTAAGTGGCAGTGAAACTGAGAAACGTGTCCGGCAGTCAAATAATTGCCCTGGTTGAAGACGCATGCAGCTTTTTACAGAGAAGAAAATATCATCCAGATGATGAATAAAAACAGCTCCTCCTCACATAAATGAAGCACGATAATGTCTTGTTTCATTTCTGTTCTTTATTTTTATTTTACAGTATGATATGGAAAGGCAACTCTTTTCCTCCAGCTGCCACTTCTTTAATAAGTTCTGTAAAGGCTTTTCTAGTAATTGTTAGCAGGATATAGCTTGTGCTTTGCCTTTAAGGTGCTTTGGTCTAACTTTAGTGCCCCTGCACTCCAGAGAATTACAGCTCCCTTTCCTGAAGGGAGCAGCCCAGGATACAGACTACCCTGAACACCAGTTCTCTCTAGTAGGAAAGCTGATGGGCTGAAGATCTGTCCTCCCATTTCCCAGTTTTCTGTACCTGGCTGCAGATGTACCATTTCCTTCTGCCCGGTGAAGCTCGGTAGAAGCACTGCAAACCCTACCCTCTAGTCTTTGTCTGTCAGCATGTTCAGAGTTTCATCCAGTGGTCAAACTGGAGTGTTTTTCCAGAGATGGAAGAAGATAAGGTAGCAGGAACAGAGCAGTGCTTAGATTAATAACAGGTACACAGTTCCTGTCACGCATGCAGCGGTTTTGTGATACCACGGCTAATGCACCTGCTTTCCTTTTTATGCAGGTTTGGGCAAACTTTAGTATGTGCTTAGCTATGTGAGACTCTGTTTGCAACTACGAGAGTGCCAATCCTTTTGCTTGAAGTTGCTTTAAATCCTCACTCCTCGGTGCACTGAGCAGAGGTTATCTCAGGCACGTGCAGGAGGCTGGCTGGGGGACCTGCCGCAGTTGTTCCTGAGGGTAACTTGGCAGTGCTACATTAACGGTTGGACTTGATGGTCTTCAAGGTCCCTTCCAACCAAAATGACTCTGATTCTATGGCTCAAAGTGACCTCTGCAAAGCAGGGAGTGTATGTGTGTGTGCACGCATACGTGTACATGTGCATGTATGCCAAGAAACCGAGCTGTAATTTCCTCTGGAAAAGGTGGACCCAGCTTCTTGCTCCTCTCAGTCCCCTTTTGGGTTTATCTTTGTCATTTATAATGTCATTTTCATGTGTATTTTTAGTTTCTAGCCTTTCTCTGTTGAACTGTTCTTACATTTTAATTGGCTAAATCAGCAGACTTGTAGCTGATTAATGTTTCCCCTCTGCAGCTGGATCATCTAGAACAGGCACAAACCTTTCCATGCCTCATTTACTCCCAGTTCCTTTTCAAACAGACATGGACTGTTCCTGGACCGTCCTGTCTTTCCTCACCTGCTGTCAGTTTTAGTTGTACCTCTAGCTGGATGAATTGTTGTTCCAGCTGTGCATTTGCATTTTGTGATGTTATTGGTACAGCCAGAAATTGTGTATGAAGCCTTCCTACATCAGCAGTAATGACAGCAATACTCAGGTGACAGCTTTTGGCAGGTAGATTCTTACCTGAATTGCGTTAACAGTTTCAGTGCTGCTAATGAGGCTGTTCAACAAACACATAAAAAGGTTGACTTTCCATAGCTGGAATGTTTGATGTTGAAGAGTGAAATAAGATGACTATCGTTTTCTTTTTTCTTTTTTTCTTCTCTGTGTAGATGAAAAAACCACTTTGAGTCAGGCTGTTATGAAATAGCTCTTCCCATTCCTTTCCATACTGTACTTTATTCTATGGATGAAATAAAAGCCAGTTTTGATGTGCTCAGTCTATCATTCATCCCAAATGCTAAGGGGTTTATTGTCATGATTTCCCTCTGTCCCAGCAAGATCAAGATTAGAAATGATTTACCATGATTAGAGATAGTTTAAATGCTTAGAGGTTACTTACTACTTGCAAATTGCATTTGGTGTCTTCTGAGGTATGACGGCAACCCAGTGCCTTGTTCTACTTTATGCATTTGCATAAAACATGATTGTCAACTGATGTCTTTCTGATATGCTTTTCAGAGTATGAGGGGTTAAAGTTTACATAGTGTCATACCAGTTTGTTGGGAGAGGTTCCTTCACATTGAAAAAACAATATATTTATAATGAAGTGGGGGATTAGGTTTTAGGCTTTGCATTTGAGCTTCAATTCAAAAAAAGGTGCTGTTCCCTGTCTGAGACTGTGCGTAGCTATAACCAGCATTTGTGAAGCTGGTGCATTTGCTAATCCCGTGGGAAAGTGCCAAACTTGTCAGTTTTTATAAATTGCTGTCTTTATGACAGGAAGCTGGGAGGGGAAGGGTCTTGTATCTGAATGGAACAGCAAGGAGAAAATGGGGATGTAAGGACAGATGTGTCCCCATGTCACTGTTCTCTATGGTGGAAGCAACGCCCAGATTAAGGGTCTTGCTGAAAGATTGGATGGGAGCCATGAGAACTCTGTAAGCATCCGGTGAATGTTTTGGCTGGGTGAGGAGAAGACCTCCTGGAGGACAATTAAAAACCAGGCAGGCTTTTTTTTTTTGCTTTGTTTTGTTTCTGTTCAGAGCTCTCAAAACATAGCAACTATTTTTATATATTTGTTGGTGGTAATAATAAATATTATTTACTCTTAACTGAACACATCATCTGTTGAGAATGATTTGAGGATGAGTGGCAAGCCATTGTCAGCATAGTAATGAGTCATAAATGGGGGTTCAGTCATGCTTGTTGCGTCCGGCACCCTCAGGGGAGATTGGGATTCCTAGACAGTTCCTAGATGGTCCATCTAGGCTGTCCATCTGTGCTAAGCAGCACAGACTGGCTTTAAGAGCTCGTAATGCAGTGTGTACCTCCTGCTCCAAGCATCCCTGACGGGCTGCAGACTATGAGTAGGTGCCTAAACTTCAGCTTCCACCAAGCTTGTATTCACACTCACAGTTGACTTCGTGATGTGAAATATCATTTAGTATGACCAGGAGTATTGTGGTGTGTGTCTGAAGGGCTATAACTCATGTGAGTGCTTCCAATTGCCTTTGCTTCTTCTACAAAGGTGGCAGGTTAAAGGCCAAAAGTTCAAGCCCAGTATAAGTTTTTTAACAGGAAGCAAAGAAAGCAGTAAAGATATTATGTTTGTCTGAATACAATAGTTATAAAATTCAAAATGTTATAGAATAAAATTTTTAAAATATTCTGAAGATTACATTGTAGTTTTTGGGTGGTAGTTCTTCTATTTTATTTCTAGAAAACACCTCAGTTAAAATCTGTAATTGCACTGGCTAGAGCAAATACATTGTTCTGTGTGCTAAATAGCTTGATGAAATGGGAAGGAGGAAACTGATTGATGGACACAACTTAGTCCTTTGGCAGGACCCGTAAAGCTCAGATGTTTCCTATGCAGCAGATGCTTTAACTGAATGTTATGAACTGCTCTTGAAAAGTACGTCTTCTAATAGATGTCACTTTTCTCTTTCCCCCTTCTTTTTTGCAGCAAGTGACGGGCAGAAGTTTCGGTGAGAAAGATTTTCGTTCTGGATTAGAAAATGGCATTCTTCTGTGTGAGTAAGTAACACTTATAATTTTGAGCCTTGAATACAATCTTGACTAAATCTGAGACGAACTTTAGCTAGTATGTCCAGTTGTTAGTTTCCTTTTGGGAGTTTTGACATCGTGCATGCTGGTGTTTCACTGCAGCATCACTTCAGTGCCCAAGCTATTGTTATGGTGAGGACTGAAATGTGGCTTAAAGAAAACAGATTTTGCAGAGTGCTTCCCTCACTCCACCCCAGCTCCTTAGTTGAGTTATGTGAAGTAAAAATGATGTTTGCTTTTTGGTTTCCTTTTATTTAAAGATGTTAACCACAGCTTGGCAAATGGTGTTCCACACCTGCCTGTGGACGTCTCTGCTACGGTGAGGTGTTCTGGACCAACTCCAGGTCCGAGCACTGTCAAGAGTTAGCCATCTGAATACCATCAATACTCAGCTGCTTTTATAGTTTCTGGAAAGGTTAGGCATCCTTTAAATTTTACCTAAAGGTGTATTTGAATGATGTGTTTTGTAATTTTTGGACAGGAGGTGAAAGTTAGCTTTTGCACGTTTCTCTCTGGTTTTAATAGCTAGTTTTTAGGCAGAGTCTTCCAAAAGCATGTTGTGAGCTTAAATGCCAAAGCTGGTGATTCCTAAGAGCAATTTGGAAGTGTGCCCTAATGCCTGTAGTCCTTTGAAAATCCCATGCAGGTTGTCAGGAGTTTGGGATCTGAATCACCTCTATGATCCAGTTTCTTTCCCTGGGCATGCAGGGTTGTCATTGAAGTTGGTAAAAGCTGTCTTTGCACACCAGAAGGATGAAGCTTGGGCAGAACTGAATGCATGTTGAAATTTATACATGAGATCTCCTGAGATGTTTAGCTGGACTGTTTCAGCTATTGGTTAAGTTTTATACTATGAAAGGCACTGGAACGTGGAAACTGTTTTCAGCAGTAGATTTGAGCTAATATCCTGTAACTCAGCTCTAGGTACCTTATGACAGCTTTGAAACCTACCTGTGTAAGTACTGTTATGTATTTCACTAGTGCCGTTAATCAAACAGCTTGAACTTTAGCTGTAAAAGGGGAAAAAAACATAAAGGAAATGATAGGATCTGGTTTGATTGTAGTTGCATGTCTTTGCTGAGGAGTGGCTTTGGGAGGAGGGAAGTAGTTGTTATTGTTGATCAAAAGTTGTGTAACTCGGAAGGAGCGTGGAGTTTACCTCTTTGTATTTAAGGGTTGCCTCTTGCACAAGATCTCTCCTCTGCGTGTTCAGGGGAAGTTCTCAGTGCTGAATCATTTCACAGTGCTCTTTAAATGTTAAGGTTGAATTGTGTTGCATAAAAAATAAGGGATGTGTGTTTCAAGATTAGATTGTAATCTTATCTGCAAGTAAGCAGAGGTAGTCTGATTTAAATGCTGTAAATCTTTAAGATGTGAAGCTTAACTAACGTCTGGCTAATGAAACACATAAATATGTATTTCTTAAGAGGCTGCAAGCTCCAGTAATAAGCAAGTCAAGGGACACCACTTGGTTATACCACTAAAATGCTCTGTGATGTTGGGCAAATTGCTTGTCTTTGATTACCACCTGTGGATCAGTGCAAAACAATCTGAAGGCTTCTGTCTCCTCAACCTTAAATCAGAGAGGCTGTGACGTTTGTATTGCATCCTGCTCCGGGCAGCTGTGGCTGGCGGATGAAACTCTCTAGGCTACAGAGCATAAACCAGAGAGCTACCAATTTGGCCTTCAAGTTTGGCTTTTTGATGATGAACAAATTATGAGGCCAACAATAAGTGTGCTCCTCGCTGGTTTGAGTTTGCTGTAAAATAAAGAACTCAACAAAAACCTGGGGTGTAACACAGAGAGCTCTTAATCTATCTTCAAAAAGTGCAGGTTTTGGTAGGTGAAGCACTGATAGTCTTTTGATTCTTTCCTCTCTCTCTCAGTAAAGTGCTAGTGAAACTGCCGCAGGCAACATTGTCTCTGTAGGCAGGAGTTTTCTGGTTTATCAGAGACAAACCTGGGTACCTCATGAACAAAATCTAGTGGTATTTAGGCTCTCTCTCAACCTCTTTCTAATCTGTTGTGCTTTCATCACAGCTGACCTCAACAAGGAGATGACAATCTGATTTCAAAATCTCTGATAAGCTATGAAAGGCAAGAAAGATGGTTACAGCTGTCTTAGTTTTCTGAAGATGGAAGAATTCATTGCCTTTGGTCTGGTTTATCTGATTAGTTGAAATTTTAGGGAGAAGCTAAACTTGGCTCGGTTTATCTCCACAGGACAGCAGTCACTGCTAGTGTCATTAACTGGCAACTCATAGCCAGGCACTTGCGTGGGTGATGTCCACGTGAGCAGCATGGAGTGGTCCTTAACTTCCACGTGGCTGTTTCAGTGTTTTCCTGGCCTGTTGTATTTTGTGATGAGGCCTGAAAGCACCTCAAACCAAATTTTGTGATGGGTCCTGAGGTGTCCCAGCAACTAGAGAACTGGAAGTTGATATCAGGGATGGGGACGCAGCAGTATGCCCTGAGTCTCCCAAACATGTCTCAACCTGACCTTGGACTTCGCAGGCGTTTTGCAGAAGGGAGGGGATGGGGATGTAGCCACCATGCCAAAGTCCATTCCCCAAACAGTCAGATGTGCAAAATGGCACAGGGGAAATCTTTGTCTGTGTCTAGAGCAGGACTGTTGGAGCTTTACGCACAGTAGTGCCAGGCTTCCCCCGAGTTGATCCTGATGTCTGTGGCCTACGCATCCTGCAAACTCAGGCAGACGTCACGGCATCGGTTATAAATGATTGATTCACATCTAGCAACTATCCACGTGTCCTAATAAATGAAAACTAATACACCTGTGTGATGCCAAAAGCTTGGGCTCTTAGGAGGGATGTGTTATGGGCTACCAGCCTGACTAGCGGAGCAGCCCTGCACGCGTGGCATCTCCATCTGGCCTCACAAGGACACTTGGATAGCTTGCCCCACTCAACCCGGGAGCCAAGGAGCATATTTAAAGGATGCAGGATGCCATAAAGCAGCAAGCTGACAGACGAGAGTAACACAAGCCCTTCCTTCTTTCTGGATATTTGAAAGCCCTCTTGTGCAGCTGCCCCGGCAGTCCCGGCTCCGATTGTTCATCCAGCTGTGCCGAGGAGCCGGTGACTGTGACTTCTGTTTGTCTGACATGAGTTCATGGCTTTTTAGCATAGCTGTCTGACGTCAGTGCAGATGGCGACTTCAGCAAGGGACATCATAGCTAGGGGGAGGCAATTCTTGCTCTGTTCTCACTTGGGGTATTAAATTCTCATGAGCAAAGACTGAGGAGTTTCCTGGCCGCGCTTCTGCATTGATGGGCAAGCGTGCCCTCCTGGGGGCATGGTGGAAAGCTATTTGAGGCAGGAATACACCACCACTAGTAAGAAATATCACTAGAAATTCCCAATTTCCGCTCCAGCATGTTCTTTTTTTTTTTCTTTTCTTGTTACATAGATTTAACATTTAGGTTTGACCCAGATATCGTAAGAAGCTAGAGGATTAATCAGGAATAAACTGCATCTGGTTGTTGCAATGCTTAGGTGTGCCTATTCTATGAAGTCAGATATTTGAATGTTGATTGCAAAAGAAAAAGTGTGTCTTGTCTCCATCTGCCTGCCCCGCTGATTGGGGTAGTTCTGTTGCTTTTCTGAGACAGCAGATGAGAAGTTGAAGTTGCTTTTATTTCTATCCATGCAACAATTTCTATTAATAAGTTTAATTATTACTGCCTGAAGACAAAAAAATCATATGTCTTCCTGCGTTGCCTAGTTGTTACTGCTCTAATATTCTTGTAAGTGTGTTTTTAAGGTGAGCAGTTCCTTTCTGTTCTCCTTGCCACCTGCTTCCCCCTGCCCAGCTCTGCTACTGCAGGATTCTTTCTTTCACACTGGGCATTCAGCAGTTAGAGGTCTCTGTAGGGATGTGAGACTTGGAAAATCAAAGTTAATTACTTGCTTTCATGTCACTATCCAAGAGTTATAAATATCCAATATATCCGTAAGCATTTCTGACGTGCAATGGGATCCTATTTTCTCTCAAGCTTTCTGTGGAATTAGGCAGTCCAGCCACCCTGAAAGTTTGTATTAGTGGTAATGAGAGCCTGATGTCAGGAATAGGACCAAATCATGAAGAGTAACAACAGCAGCTGGGACATGCATGGGTCCTGAGCGAAGGACCTTAAACAGTAAATTTAAACAGAATCCAGATTTAGATATCAGCAGAAATGATTTGGCTTTGCAGTGGAGTCCAACAGTGTCATGGTTATGTGTAGTACCTTGGGTTCTGTGTGTAGAACAGTTCAGCTGTGTGTCTGTTTTACATATGCATGTAAATCAATTTGTAAGTGCAGTGATTTTTCTCAAGCATGAAAGTTCTAACAAATATCCAACTGCACACCTTGAGAAGCTATGGCATAAACATATAAGTGAAAGAGGAATAACTGTGTGTAGTTGAAGATGGGTGTCATATGCAATTGTGGATATCAACTTATGAGTATTTTCCCAAACTTTTCTTTCTTAGAGACACTTATTTTGTATAATAGCACCTGGTGTTATGTAGCTTAGTAAGATGTGCAGAAACCATGCCTATTGTATGAAACCGGGATTCTTTGACTCTATTTTTTTTTGAAAGAACAAAAATGAAGATGTATTATTGTTTCTAAGTACTCTTGGTAAAACTGGTTATGTACAGTGAATTAAGGAAAAAGTTTAACACTTTTTCTTATGTAGAAAAGGCAGTTCCCTTCAGATGCACGTTAGGAATATATGCATTTTATAAGTACAAGAAAGTTTTTTAGGTTTTACTTTTTTAAAAAAAAAAACCCAAACGAAGTTAGTCATGCACATAGATCATTTTAATAGTATTTAAAGAAAAAGTGAAGTGTGGCTATAAAGCTGAGTGAGCTGACAGTGATTGTGACCAAGAATTACTTAATGGAATTTATCATTTGCTCTGTCATGAGAATAATTTTCGTCTATAAATAAGAAATCTCCTTGGCTTGTGTTCTTCGTGTCACCGGTGATGAATGAGCTGCTTTTTCTCAGAGAGCCGAGTTTCTTTGGGCTTGCATCATGATTATAGTGCATCTGACCAAGGCTTGGGCGGACATGAATGCTGTTTTCAGCAAGGGCTGGATATGGGCCAGATCAGTGCAAGTGCAATGCTATGGAATAGTAAAACTTTGTCTTCTGAGTCAGTGGTATGGAGAACAGCCTTCGTTGTGTTTATGGGGTTCCAGCTGTTCAGATGTTGAAAAATCAAGTTCTTCTTGCAGGTTAATGTCCCTTCTGTAAAATTGCCGTTAGGCTTACAAAGACCCAGTAGGGGAAAACAAATAATCAATCGCCTTTGTAGGATTTTGCAGATGGGTTATTTTGCTTGTCTGTCAGTGGTATAGGCCTGGCATCAGCTCAGCACTTGGCTGCGTAGTGCACAGAGCAGAGACTCTTGTCTTGCCAGATACCTCGCTGGAGAAGTTAGTGGATGCCCCTTATGCTTAATTAGGCTTGTGCTTGAATTCCCTATTCCTGGAAACTAAGAAGGTATTTGAGTTTCATAGGCATGCTTGGAGTTCTGAATGTGACCCATGCCTTGAGGTGAGAAGGGATTGGTGTTCTCCTGCGGTTTCCAGGCTCTGCCTTGTAAAGGCAAAACATTATCAGCATCGTGGATTTGGCATGTCTCCAGCTTGGAGAGACGGGCCCCAAGGCTCATTAAGCATTAAGATTTAGGTTCATGTGAGGACATTTGAAACAGTTTTATATGAATCCAGAGTTTTTAATCTTTAAGTTTTATTGCCGTGTTATAATGAAGAGCTATTTATTAGTACGGTTTAGGTGAGGGGTCAAAGGTAACATAAACCGTAATGCTCAGCTGTGTGCATGAGGAGAATAGCCATTGAGGAGCATGCTTAAGTACACTCAGAATGGCCTGTCTTTGTATTTACATTAAAAAAAAAATATGCATCTCAGCAGACTAAATAGTAGAGGTATTTTTTTTTTTCAGAGGAGCTTAGTAATTGACAGGGCAAGAGACTGTGGAACACTGACCCATTCAAACGGAGTGTTGCTGAAGTGCAAAGCGAGGTAATCCTGTGAGAGGTTTCAGCTTTCCAAGAGTGCATGTTTAAGAAATTATACTGGGTACGTACTTTGGGCAATTATCCGTGGCCATTGCTATTTGGCGTAAAACTACGTGTGAATTGTAAATCCATGGGTGCATGGGACAGTCCTCGTGTCACTGTGGCGGTGGGCTCTGTGTAAATTGCTTGTGAAGGCGTTTACACAATCCTCTCTGTTGCCTTTATTGAGCTGTTTTGCAAGGTCTCTATCTTGTTCATATTTTTAGTCTTTGGCAGAGCAAGACCCACGCTATCCTGAGTTTGGCATGCTTGTTTTCTCAATCCTACACATTTGTGTAGTTCTTTATTCACCTTTTACTTATCAGACTGGAGTGTGAGCCCTTCATAGGACAAAGTCACTTCTGTCTTGCTTGTTAAAAAAGCACCTTGTTCATCTGATCCTAAATAAATAATGTCAGGGGCATCATTAGCAATCACTTAAGAATGTTTTCCCAAAAATATTTTCGTGACCTCAGGAACATCTCTATATTTTGAAACTTCTTTACCACTTCCTTTGCAACAAAATATTTTGACTTTTCATTGTCTGCTGTTTCAATAGGATTTGTTCATCTTTAAGACTAATAGTGGATTTTTGTCGCCTTGTCAACTGTTTGGGGGCATTTTGGAGCTGCCACTAGAGCATGAGTTCAAAATATGTGGATTTGAAGCTGTCTGGGCTAATAATTATCAAGTGCTGAAAGGCTGCTTGTTAGAATGTAAATCTGTAAAACTTAATTTAAAGAGAGAAATGTCTCAGGGAAGGTTTACTGTGGATAGAATTTCCTGAACTTTCAAACATTAAATGCCCTTTTACTTTAAGATCAAGTCATTAGTCAGCTTTTCTTTTTAGGAATATGATCTGTTATTTGAGCAAAGAACTCTGTTGGATGTCTATCCCTCCAGCCTGGATTGATCTGTGAACACACATCACTTCAACCTTTCTTTTTTTCCGATTCTGAAGCTTACTCTCTGAAAGTGCTTCTCTTCCATTTCCTCTTAAAAACAAGGTCTTCTTGGAGGCTGGATTTTGGCAGCCATCCTCTGAATATTTTCTTAACTGACGCTTTCTTGCAAGAATTTCATGGGCAGTTGTCTTAGTGCTTTTCATTAGATCTTTTATCAGCTGTTGCCTGAAACGCCTTCTTTTCCTGGCAGAAGTTTTTTCAAATTCTTAACTGGTGATAAACAACCCCAGGAAGGTCTCATAGGTTAGTCACACAGTGGCTAGTACTGATTTCAGCTTGTCTGTCCTGCTGTGGAGATACCTTATCTCCTGGAATGCCAAGCCTTGGGGACAGCACCGAATACAGCAATTGATTCTTCCCATACCTATCAGGGCTGGTTTTTTTCGGGGGAAGGAAATGATCTAGCTTCTCCCTATAAGAGTGGGGATGGAGCAGCTTCCCACTTCCATCATGCCCTGTCGTTTCTATAAGGTAAGGCAGCTCTAAGATTTCAGCTTCTGTGCAGCGTCTTACTGTGTTTCATCTAACAGCTAGGACTTGGAGAAGTGAAGGACCAGAGGATTGTCCTGACTCAGGACAGGTGCATACATGCCAGGGGTGGTGGGCAGAAATCCTAACTGAGAACCTGAAGGGTCTGGAAAATAGGTCAGGTGTGTATTTAGAGACTCGGGTTTTGTAGATGGAGCATGAAGAATCTTGGTTTTATCCTGTTTTTGGTTATTGTCTTTTGTGTATTTGGTGGAATTGTTGGGGTTTTTGCCTTCATCTTACTTTGAATTCTTTTGAAAACTGTTTTATCTGAATTTCTTTTTGTCGTGTATTTGTTCCTTTTACTGTTAAAAAGTTCCTTGAGATTTCGTTATCGTATCTTTCTTCTGGTCACGTCAGAGGAACCTGGCCATGTCAGGTACCAGGAAGCCTCAGTAGGAGAGGTACTGCAATCTTTATATTTCTGTTCTATTTTCCTGCCTGTGTCGTTTAACTTCTTGCATAAGTAGCTGTTAATAGTCCAGAATGCTTTCTGTGAGAAACAAGTCAGCTGAAAGCTAAAGTTTTAAAAGTTCTCCCTAAACTTGTTTTGCCAGTTGTCTCTAAAATGTCTGCTGGTCACCAAACCCCAGCTACCAAAAAGGTCAAGTTTGGGGAGTGTACCTACATTGTCCTTTTGAAAACAGTGCTGAAGGACATTGTTTTATGGTTTGTTTTGATCACTATTCCCTCACCATGTGGTGTCAGACCTTAAATTAGCAGTGTCTTACTGGACGTGAAAGAAAAAGCAGAAAATAATGGAAGATTTAAATTCATCCTGTTTTGTTATCTCTTGTGACTGCTTAGTTGGACTTGTCCCATTGACATCTGTTTTCCTAGGTGCAGGAGTATGGAAATTAGTAACAATATCTTAAAAACAAACAAACAAAAAAACCTGGCAAAAATTCCAAACAAACAGAAAAGAAACCAACAAAACCAACACTTCTATTCTAACTTTGACACTTGCACTTTCTGGCCATTTATACAGTAGCCCACCGACTTTGGTGTAGTGGATCGTGGTACCCAGTGATACAAAGGCTTTGCTTTTTTCTTTGGAAGATTCATACCCACGTGAGGATTTTCTGTGTTTGAGGTAGACAGCAGTACAAAAACCTGAACTTAATTTGTGCTTGGGAAAACCTGGGCTTGCAACTGGCGGTAGTTGGGGGCAAGGCTGGGGTCTGCCATTTACATGGGGAGCAAGCAGTCTATCTGCCCTTGATGCCCTCACGAGGATGAATATACTTGAGCCCTGATGATTTTTTCTGCACAAGAAAAAGGGCTGCTTTCATGGAGGAAAGAGTTGGTATCAGACAGGGTCATCAGGAACTGAGAGGTACTCAGAGAAGTGAGTGATCGTTCAAAATCTCCATATAACTCAGGACCTGTTAGGCTTCAACCCTTTGTCTGAACTTGCCCATAGAGACCTTAGTGCCTTCCTCAGACTCATCAGTATTGCTAAATTGGCCAGGCAGGATGGATGTCTGAGGCAGAGGATCTTAGTGTGCCATCAACTGGATGTGCTTTTTGAGCAGGTGCCTTCAAGTGACTTACTGCTGCAAGAATGGGTGATGGAAGTAACTTGTCTAACATGATCTGGGGACAGGGCCTTCACTGTATATTTTAGCAAGGGCGAATGTGGATTGCCTGCCCTTGGTGACTTGGTACGAAGGTAATATGGTTAACTTCTGTAATGGAAGTAAATGTTGTGAAAATAAAGCCCTGAACAATGTACGTGTGAAGCTGATGGGCTCTATGTTGCTCAGGTAGCATTTGTCCTGTCACTGTGTTTTCCTTACCTTTCTTAGGGACTGCTGCAATACAAATGTATTATTAAAGATTTAATATAATGTCCTAGAGTGATCAATTCAGCAGGATTTCTAATGCTTTTTGAAGTTATCAAATTTGTGATTTCAGAAGAATGTGAAGTTGTTTCATCTTTTTTTTTAGGAGGGGAGGGTGGGAATAATGTAATGCCATACAGAATTTTCAGAGATAACCATGAGGTTGGGCAACAGATACTGGAAATGTTCCCCTGTCCCTAGTGGGGTATCTAGACTTGCTGTGTGCAGCTAAGGGCAGGAAAAAAAGCTGCTTCTGGTTATGGTCATGTTGATGTCTGCCTGATGTCTGGCTTTCCTGCTGTCTGCAGTGCAGCAGGCGGGACAGAACCCTGCCATGTACTGGTTGCCAAGGTTTCTGAATGGTAACTAGTGGGGATTTTTTTACAAAATTTTTTTTGAGTGGTACAGAAAAATAGCAACAAATGTTCATTAACAGGTCAACACACATTATTATGGTCAGGTTTAGGGCTGGGAGAGTGACAAAGCCCAGAGATGTAACTGTAGTGGGGCTGGCAATGGGGCCAGAGGAAGGTTTAGGCTGCAGATGTTTTCTCCTCTCTGAACTTGGTCACTGACGTGATGTCTGAGTGCCTTCACCTCAGAATGAGCCCAGGGTTGGGTTAAGATTAGAATTGGGGGAGGGAAAAGGCTGGAGCTACTGATGCAGTGGGGCTGCCAAAGGATGGCGTGTACTGCAAGTTTTCTTCCTTGCAAGCCTTGAACCCAAGACATGGCTGGGGACGTGAGGCCCAGGGCAGCTGGGTCATAGAATCATAGAATGGTTTGGGTTGGAAGGGATCTCAAAGATCGAGTTCCAACCCCCCTGCCATGGGCAGGGACACCTCCTACTAGAGCAGGTTGCTCAAGGCCCCATCCAGCCTGACCTTGAACACCTCCAGGGATGGGGCAACACAGGGATGGGTCCTTTGGTTAAGGTCGCCAAGACAAGAATGTGTGGGACTGCAGTTGTAGGGGACTGCCAGGGGAAGGTGTGGGTTAGGAAGTGTTTTCTCCCCTGCAGACTTTCTCCTGGGCTGTGGGCGATGGTCCCCAGCGCAGAATGGTTAGGGGTTTTGTTTGTCCTGTATTTCAACAGAAACCTACCGGAGCTGGTAAAACTTTCCATTTCAAGACAGATGCTCTATATGAGCCTGAATCGGCACAGAAAATGTAGTTTGTGTGTACTGTCCTATTTAGGAAGGGCTGTATTCAGGGACCTTTTTTGAGGAGCGGGGACAGGTAGTAACTCACTGGAGGTGACCACTGAGACTCTCTGCATAAACAGTGCGGCTTTCCAGCCAGGTTGGTGGCCAAGCAAGTTTAAGCCGTTCGCTATTTTGGCATCTGGACTATTGCTCTAGATGAGGCAATAATTTAGAAGCAGCCAATCTGCTCTGGAAGAAATCTCCCTTTGGCACGTTCTGCAGTGAGCAAGTCCTGGGGGTTTTGGTGCCAGACTGTTTAAAGATGTTTCCAACAGGAGGTAAACATTTTAATAATAGAGACCTTTCTTCCTCAGGCTTTTCCATCTTGCCCCATCCCATTTCCTCCCTCTTCAGACTCCAAGCAATGATCTAAAATGTTGTTTATTCCCTGCTCCTTTCCTTCCTCTCATTTTATCCTTCTCCTATATTTCTCAGGGAAGCCTGTACAAACCATTTTGAAGATTTATTTAGAATGGACTTTGCCATTTGAGGTTTCCATTAAGACCTCTTTATTTTACTTTCTATTATTGTCTGTGGCTTTTGATCTGCACCTGCAATATTGGTTTTGGTGCCTGATGTATATCACGTTTGAGCAATGGGATGCTTTAACCAAAATATCCTTTTTTTTCCCTGAGACAGAATAGGCAGATTGAAATCACAACACAGCCTGCAGTATTTGGGAAGAAGTACTCTGACACGCACACTAAATAAATAAATAAATACATAAAATCTTACGTTGCCTGTTGCAGCGGCTCAATGGAAAATACTAGTTTTATAAGGTTGCTGTTGTGCACTGCTGAAAAATAGGTTAGTGCCTGTTGGGGAGAAAAGAATTAATGTTTGTTTTCCATCTGTGAAATAAAATTATGGTTATAGGAAGTGAGATGGGCAGTTCTTTTCTTGCCGTTCTGTACATCTAGGGGGAAAAGTGCACTCTCTGTATGAAAAAAAATATATTCTTTCATAATTTGTTTTTAGGACGTAATAGTGTAAGCTTCTACCCTAAACAAAAGGCAGGAATAGCACAGCAATCTGTATCAGCTTGGGTTAACTGCAGGTCAAAGAAAATACCCACAACTCCCCAAAATGTTATTCACATTGGGTTTGTTGCCACTCCTGGTTATGGTGGTGTCAGAGATTTGGGGACTCCAGTTGTGCAATAACACAAGTAGAATTTGGGACAGGTCAGACAGAAGCTGTATTTTAACTGGGGTTATTAGAAAATGTTTAAAACAGCATTTCCCTCTTTCCTTCCCCTTCTCTCCAAGTGATTGCAGAGACCCAGCCTATACACTGTTTCAGGGGAAAAAAAAAAAAAAGAAAGAGGTGAAGAAAAACAATCATTTCAGTGTTAACGAGGCCAGGTATCCACCCCTGGGAGGGATAGACTCCTTAATGAGTGTGCTAACTGCCACAGTCCTAAGAAGGAACCAAACAGTAAATAAGGTGACACTATGGAGAGATGGCTCTTGGTGGAGCCTATAGGAGTGGCACACCCAGTATTATCTTAGCTCAGAAGCGGGGAGTTTGAAACAATCACAGCCTGTTAGCTCTCAGTTGAAAGGAATGTGGTGTTTTTTTTTTTTAATTAGGATAAACTTCTTAGCCAGACCTCTCAAATCTTAAATAATTTTTACCCCCACTGCAGACTGCCAGAGGAGTTGGTTCTTGAATGGAGAGAGCATCAGCACAAAATGAGATTCCTCTCTTCCATAGTGCATGTTCTAATTTTTAGAGAGCTTTACGTTATCATAGACATCTTTGTTTCTCTTCAAATATCTTGAATTTGAAGTGAGTGTCTTGATCTGATGATTTTTCTTCCCAATGGATGGGACTAGTTGAATTTTATTCCTTTGGATAAAAGGCATACGGGTTTTCTCTTGGGGGAAGGGCGGTAAAGAAACAGTGTTTGTTGCAACAGGATTTTATAATTAAAATTCCTCACTTTCAGAGGCTTGGTCATTTTTTGGAATATTCTAACAATAAGCCATGTCAGCACTTCTCATAGCGTGTCCATGGGTGGTGGGGAACTTTGGGAGAGTGGCTAATCTTTGGACACCGAACAGGGTTCAACTGTGATATTACTGGCCTAATGATGTTTTTGTGATGAGGTGGGTTTTTTTGGCCTCCCTTTTCATTTGTTTTCTCACATTGATATTTTATGGAGAGCTCCGGTCTACACGACATAAGCAAGGATGTCATTTAATTTCAAGTACAGATGCAGAAAAACAGACAGGCCACCCATACAGTGTGTGTCCTTTCTTGCTTTCCTGCAGTGCAGAAACTGCTGGATTGTTATTCAGAGCTCTAGTGAGACCCAGGTGCCCTCTGGGTTTCTGCTCTCAGGCCCTTCTAGGCATGACCTGCCTCTAGGCAATGGAGGCAGATGGGACAAAAGTTTGCTCACAGCCTGTGAAGACTGGTGTGATCTAGATACGTTGAGGGTATAAAAGAAAAACTTTTGTGGTACTGTGCTGTGGATGTTTTCCCTCCTGGTTTTTCTTCATTTCAATGATAGATCTTTGGGTACACACATATGTTTTCAGGAGGGGAGAAAGGGAAACACCTTCCTTTCCAGCCATACTGAAATCCTTGTGTGCTGGGGACAAGTGTTTGATAATTTGGATTTTGTGACTTACCACTCATAAATACTCCTTTCTTGTGACAGGTTGCTGAATGCAATAAAGCCGGGATTGGTAAAAAAGATCAATAGACTACCGACCCCCATTGCAGGTTTGGTGAGTATGTCAAATGGAGAAAGAATCTTTCAGTGCTGCTTTTTGCACCTTGATTTTTATGACTGTGTGATTTAGATAGGAATTATTTTTGTAATCTGAACTATTCTTACCTACTAAATTCAGACAATCCCTCTGAAATCCAGACCTTTGGAGTAGTCGCCTTAAGACCTTCCAGTCTTTTTTTCAGACGTGGGCAGTATTCAAGCAGCAGAGTGTGTTTTTAGAGGAAGAAAATTTTCTTGGTTGTACGTCATCTTCCAGTTGTGGTGCTAGCTTTACAAAGACTGGAATGTAAGTGTTAGAAACTGTCACCACAAAAAGATAGCTTTTTGGAAAGAAAGAGAAATGTACTTGTATATTTTGTCTGATTTTTCTCTTTCCCCAAAATACCACAGTCTGCAGATAACATTCATTGCTGGACTATCTAGGGAACTGTTTCATGTTGACTTTATGGGCAGAGTGAAAGTTGACCATAGTCTGTTATAAGTGAGGAAGACCGCAGAGGATGTGCTGACAGCCCGTGGGCTCTCAGCAGTGCCGGGTGCTCAGGAGGTCACCTCATGGGGTGGCTCAGTCCTGTGACTGCTGCTGGGAGAGAAGGTGGGGTTATAAAGGGGTGTTGGGTCTAACAGGATTAGCCACATAGAAATATGGCTGTATTGATTTTATGTGGAGATATGGCTGGGAGAAAAGGGCCCCTGAGCATGTGGAAGGTGGCCACCCTTGATTTAGACTAATGATACGCTCATTTGTATACATGGTTCCTTTCTGTTCTGGCACTACTCACATTGTAGTTTAGTTGTGCAAGATTCACAACGTATTACTTGTTGATAGCTGAGGTTAATGTTCCTTTATTTAAACAGCATTAAAAAGTTTCGGTGTATTAAAAACGACATCACATTAATTTTTAAATTTGTTCTATAATGTACTTACATAGCCTTTGAGGCTGGGTCCTTCAACCTGTAGATTCACGGGCTTATTTGTGCATGAATACTGCCTAGTTTTAGTATTAAATTTATGATCCCCCAAACCCTTTCCCTGAAGTTTCCTTTTGTGCCATTCTTTTGCCTCTAAAACCTATCTAGTTTTATTCCTATACAGTCCTATTTGAAAGGAATATTTGATATAAACAGCTGCAAAAGATACCAGTAGTACAGTTTTCTTTTCCTTGGCTCCCTTTCAGGAAAGACTCAATTTTTGTTATGACTGTTTTAGGAGGATGATATTGAATTACATTGGTTTTTTTCTTATTCATATCTAAAATCCCAAAGGTAAGGTGCTTGTAGCAGGAGGGACATAGAAAAAGTCATTATGTGTGTGTATTTTTCTCATTCCTTGAGATAAATCTCTCTTGCAAGATGTGTATCTTCAAAACGTTACCAAAACAGCAGTTTTCATGCTATTAATGATACAGCAGTTCTTTTTTTTGTGTTGGAAAGTGACTTTTTTACCTCTACCTGTGTCCTCTACTTACCTTGCTAATTACTTTTCTAAATATTTTTCCTAATAAATAATTAGGCTATAAAAAAAGTTCACTGGTGCTTCTGGCTGCTTGAATATTACCAATGGGTATTTTTATCTACTGTTCTGTGAACAAATTGCTCCAAACAAAGCAAGCCATCCAAGTGTCCCTTTGCTTTGGAAGGTATCTAGTCCCATACCTGCTGACTTTTATTGCCATTTTTATTTACAGTGGTGAGTAAGTGGCTGTTTTAAGAACTGCATGTGAATTTAAGATATCAAGCATTCTAGTATTTTACACATATTTATGGTGTATTGTATTAACGAACAGACTTCAGGAGTATGTTTGAGTGCAGGGTATACCTTTTGGGTTTTTTTTCTCTTGTACCATGTCAGTGTGTCTGAAGAAACCCTAAAATGCTGACACTATAGTCCAGAAGCAGCTATACTGCCTAGTTCGTTGACCACATATGAGGGACATTTCTTTATTTATTGCCAATTTTTCTTTATTATCTTAGCTTTGGTTGGCTTGACATAGTATATAGTTACTTCTTTCCAGTCATTTCACCCCAGTGAGTGCGATTTCCTCCAGTACACGTAGAAATACTATGTACTTCAGTACCTTTTCTGCCTTGTGTGAGATACGTGCTTCTAAACTCCTAGATACTGCATCTCCCTAAAAAGTGTAACTTAATCATTCTAACAGAAATAATTAGTTTCTTCCCGATAGCTAATAGAGTTAAGTATTCAGTTCACTAGTAGAGACAATTAGTAGGTTTTCTTTTTTAAGAGTTGGAGCTAAAACTTATAAGTAACTGTGAAGTACTCAAAGTGCCTTTTGTTTCATCTTTAACCTCCGGAGACACAAACAGTCATATATTATGTAGCTCTACAGAATGTCTACTTGTGTCGAATTCTCCAGATGATACTCTATTTTTCTCCTTTGTTATTGTAAGGACAAAATAAGAAGTATGCTGTATTGAGGGAAAGTAGCGGTAAACTTGAAGCTGTATCGGAGCCATGCTGAGGTGTTTATCTGGGAGTATAATCGGGTGTAAAAAATTTTACCTGTATTTTGTGTTTGAGTGATTTCTCATAACACTTCAGTAAAGCATTATGTAGAACTGGTCTAGCGTTGATAGGTTCAATTCTTCATATTTTTTCTGGTGTTTAAAGCTAGATGATCTGCAATTACTCTGAAATTCTTACCAGTGCTTTCTCATGTGGTGTAAGAGGGAATGACTTGCTTGCAGACCTTTTGTATACCAGAGCACCAATCATGTGAGCAAAATTTATTGGTTATAGTGTTGCATTGTCAAAGTAAGGACTTGAGGATCTGCACACCATGGTACTAAGCACAGGCCTTGTAAATACACAAAGATTATCTTTGTCTAGTTGCAAGTCTAAGTCAGGATGTGGATTGTATGCAGCATTACATATAGAATTACATATGTTCAGCTTGGCAGGCTTGTTTGTAATTTGCTTTGATCTCCAGAAGTGCCGACTGCTTCTGTTATCACAGCAGAAATGATACATGGCTTTAATGAAATAAAGTGTAGGACCAACAGTTTGGTATTCAGACTTACAGAGAGTCTTAAATTTGATGAAATGCTTTCTCATTCCTGTTCAGTATTCATTAACCCAGAAAGCTAATGCTCCCACCAAAAATCAAATTCACAAAACATCCAAAGGACATATTAAACCTAGGTAGGAATAACAGGCTTTGCTGAAAGCTGTGTTGCCAGAAGAAAGTTTCTCATGTGAGAAACTGACACTGAACATCTTTGTTTTAAGACTGTCAGCTTTCCAGAAGCATCATTTCATGTATTTAATTGTGCAAGGCTGGAAAAGTATTTTGGCTGAGTTATTAATTAAAAGACCATCTGAAGCTGCAGAAGTCTTACAAAGATGAATTAGTAGAGTAAAAAGGATATAATTAATGTATAAGTGACTTTTACAAAAGCAGCAATTTTTTCAGTGAGTTACTGTTGGTTTCTTTCATTTTGTATGATGTCCATAGTGGACACAACTAATTTTTGAGATTTCTACTAATTGCAATTTTGCACAACTACACCTTAGTATATATTTAACTCAATAGAAATAAATAAGTTTCCAGCATCACTGTAGACAAGCTTTGCTCTATAATGCTAACCACTGTATGTTGACTATCTTTGTCCCTTAAAAAAAATGTCTAGTTTTTGCTTCCTGTCCCTGAATAATGTCACTCTGTGAGAAAATAAAATGTTTCTGCCTTATCTTTTGTTTGACAGGGCTTAGGAGAGTTTATAGCATTACTTCAGTTCCTTGAACAATCCCCACAGGAGCTCAGGCAGTTACTTCAGAGGCTGTGTGAAAGAGTCGCACATATAATAGTAGGAAGTAGTCAAGACAAAGTCGGAGGGCTGAACTTCAGCTTGGATCTTGGCTCATGTTTCAGCACTACTGAATAAAAATCTGTTTACTGTGGCATCCAGTTTTCAGCTTGTGTACGGTCCTCAACTTTGTGACATTCGTATGATTTAGCAATGCAAAATACAGCTCTGCAGAAGTCACCTGATTGCGTGGTTATTGCACCAAGATGAACAGAACTGTAATGTGCTGTTTAAAAAAGCTTGTTCCGTTGAAAACAAGGTATTTTTTTTCGGTGATTATTTTCCTAGGAAGTTTCTCTTGGCAAAGTGTTCTCTGGGAAGTTGCTTATTAAGAATAGCTACCTGTCTGCTGGTGCTGTTAATTTGCTCTTATGCTGTACTGTTACATAAATCCCAGGGTTTTTTTAATGTGATATGATGTCCCAAAGAAATGTCAACATTGTATTAGCTTTCAGGATTTTGTGCTTCTAATGAAGTTCAGCAAATGAGGTCTTTTTTCTTCATGCAGATATGAATCTGAAAATAAAATTGCAAGACCCAAATATAGTGTAGTGTGTTTCATGGATTTAAAAACAATTAGAGAAGATAGAGAAATATATGCACATCAGTTAAACTTTCATGTTATTTTTATCACTTTTTCCACTCATACTTCAGCATTACTATGGGGTTTTTTTCTTAAGAAATTATCTTTTCAATCTTCCTCTTAATTTCTCACTCTCTCTTTAGTTCTTTGTAATACTTTCTGGAAAGAGCCTGTTCCTGCTGTAATATCTAGATTCATAATTAATGATAATTTTTGTTTCCTTATGTCGTTCTTCTTGCTGCTGGGCAAATTGATTTGTTAGCACAATTGTATCTATAAGAAAGTCTTCCTGTGTAAATTGTGGAACCTGTGAAGTAAATAGAAGCAAAATTTCCTAACTGTCTAAAAACAGTAAGTTCTTTGCACTCACATCCCAAAAATGTTTTTGTGAATGTTGATGGAAAGCAAATTGTCAACATCATAGCAAAATGCTGTGCAAGCCATTCTGCCATGGTTTCTGTGGATCTTCCTTGCTAAATGGTAATTGGCTTCTCCACATCTCTTGTCCCTGCCTTCAGTTCTGATATATGAATATTAGACTTAGGGTCCGGCCAGTGGTTCAGAGCAGCACTGTGTGCTTTGGCTCATCACATAATGTAATTTGTATTGAATCCTTTCACTAAAACAATAGTATCCCTAAATAATTTAAAAAAAATATATGGTTTGCATCACTGTATCCTTGTGTGCTTGTATTGTTTGGTTTTTTACCCCCTAAGCTTTCTAGACTCTGCCTGCGAATTCATTTTTCGTTTAGATTTTCCCGCCTATTTGTTTTGGTGTCATCTGAGCAGGACAGAGCTACCTTATAAAATTCCTGTTTAATGAATTTAGCTGTATGCTGTGCTCGCAAACGTTTCTAAGTTTCCTGAAGAATACAAAAGTAAACTAACAGATGTTTCTTAACCAGGCTGTTTGTAAACAGAGCCTGTGTGGAACAATCTACAGTGAGCTGTAGTTCATTCATCACAGAAGAGGAAAACCGGCATCAGTTCAAATTTGGCAGGAAGCACAGAGGAAGCAGCATTGATGAGGGAAAAAATGAAATGCAAACCAATAAAAACTAAAACTTTACACTGAAATACAGCTGGTTTTTGAAGGTTATTATTGCTCCCAATTAACCATGTGAATGTTGTCCAGAAACCGTTGCTCTCCTCCCCTTTAGAGAAAAGCTTTTAGAGAAACACTAGTGTGTCAAATGCAAAACACAGTACTGGCATCTCATTTAGTATTCCGTTGGTTGAAATGGGTGTGCTTGCTCTGGTGTTGGGTTTGACTCCAAAATGCACATAGTTTTGATGCTGGAAGCTAACGATGGATCTGACCGTAGCACGTGTGCTGGAGATGTGTTCCACTGGGTTCAGCCTCTGCTGCACAGGCTTCCAAGTTTGAACTTTAACCTGATGTATGGAAGTAAGCAAGGCTGAAATAATAGGAAAATAATAAATTACATGGACCATCAAAAAAGCCCTGAGGGAGGTAAATGACTCCACTTTGTTTGTTTGCTTTTGACGGTTTGAGCCGCGTTACGCTGTAAAGCGTGCCCTCAGAGGAGTGAGTTCAGCCAGCTCCCAGTAGTCTCCATGTACAACATCCCACTCTGGCTCATGAGCTGTCCTTAACATCCATGAGCGGTCCCTTCTGTCCTCAGCTACCAGCTGGAGCCTTGCATTTATGATGGCTGGAGGTGGAACTTGAAGCAAGTGACACCTTGCTTGCTTCTGAATTGGCCATTATGGATCCCTCCCAGGTTTCTATGGGCTACCTGCATCCCAGGCCCCAGCCAGCACTCCGCCAGGGCTTCTGCAGACCAGCCTCACCACTGGCCTTAAAAGTCCCTTCTTCTTCTGGATGCTTCCTTGGCTGTAGTGCTTATGGTGCACTCAATAAGCTGAGCTGGTTGTTGGCTGGGACCACTGTTTGTCATGCTAAGAACTGTCCTTTTCTGGCAGTGTCCAGGAATCTGTCCCTTTTTATAAGCTGAAATCTCTCATTTAGCACCCTGAACAGTTTCCTTGTTGGGTCAGGATGGCAGCAGCCAAGATGGGTAAAGGTTTGTAGGAGACACATGAAGGACAGCTGTGAACCATAGCAGCTGTGGACAGATGCAAACTGCAGTGTTGTTGAGGCCCGTTCCCAAACTAGACTGGTTTAGGATTCAAAGGTGCAGCAGTTTCACAGTCAGCTTAAGCCATGCCCTGAGCCTGCTGGGCTCTGCTGCTGAGAATGTCATGACTTGATTTGGCCAAATGCTAATAATATGTGTAAGCTCTTTGTGGGAAGGATCATCTGCTAGTCTGTTTTTGTCTAACACCTCACCCCATGAGTCCTGCTCCGTGGCCAGGACTCCGAGACAGTATGTTAATACAAATAATAAATAACACTTACAAAAATATCACAGGCATTCCTGTGTCGTTCACAGTCTGTTTTTAGACTGCTCTCCCAACTTGAGCCTTCAACCATGGATTTAATCAATAGGTTTATAATTACCTTTATCCACATGGATTAATTTAAAATGTTAATATGCAAATTCAGAGGTAAGGAGAACCTTTTCTGTGTTAAAACCAAGAGACAATGGTCACTGCAGAGGAACTCCTTTTTGAATTACTTTTTATATTTTACAGAGAGACAGTTTTGTTGCCCAGCCTTGAGAAGGGAAAGCTGACTACCATGCTTTAGAAGAAAGTGCTTGATCACAAGCAAAGTGTCTACCTGTTTGGGGCTGTCAAGTGATTTCACAAAGTTGTTACTTATAAAACTATGTAAATACAGGCTTAGAGTAATGATTGTTTACTTTGGGGGGGGGCACATATAGGATTCCAGTGATATTTTGGTGAAGGATTCCAGGGATAACATTTGAAAATGGCAAAAAAGAAATACACTGCTGCTGAAGCCCTAATGCTAGGCAGCTGAAATGTGAACTTGCCCTTATCATGGCATTAACCTTTACTATAAATGACAGAGTCTTTCCTCGGGTTGGGGAGGGCAGCTGACTTCCCGGAGGAGCTCATTTTGTACCCGTGGAAAATGCAGATTGCCCACTGGATTAATTTTTAGATTTGCTTTCAGATCTTAAACCCTCCTTCTGCAAGTTCAGCCATGACTTGCATTACATTGATCTACTGACTCCGGTCGAGGGAGTATTTCAGAAACGGCAAGCTTTTGAAGAACAATCTCTAAGTATCTGTAAGTATTGGAAAAAATGATAGTTTAACAAAAAAAATGCCATTCCTGAAGTAGTCGAGGGCTGCACTAAATGAAGTGAAGAATCAAGTGCCTTCCTCAAGCTGTTGTCTTAGAAACGAAAGGCCTCCTGAGCACAATGACTTAAACTCTTCAGGAGAAATCCGACTGTTGAAGCTTATGGTGTGTCTTAATAGTTGGGCAAATGTGACGTGGTCTGGAGGTGTGTACCATTTTTGGGGAGTTTTCAGTGGAGAAGTTGGATGCCCTGAGTATGTGAATGTGTTGGCCGTGCCCTGTGATGAATGTGGCACTGTTGGAGTTATATCCAGGCACTTGCAATCTTTGGGTGACTTTCTGTTGCAGAAGTGCTTAGTTTGCTAAAGAGGATATAAAAATAAGCATTGGGCTGGTGTGCTGCATGTGAACGTGCATGATGAGCTACCAATATCCATGTCATGAGGCTGAAAGAACTATCAGCTGTATTTTCTGCTTCTGTCCTTAGCAAGAAAAACTAGACTATGGTTGCTTCCAGCTGTTCTAAATTTGACTTGCCTACACCGTCCACCATGCCAGCACTGGCCCACCAACTGGAGTGGGCAACCGATCCCTTCTCCTGCATCTTACAGCGTGTAGCTGACTGAGCAGGAGTGTGGGCAGGGGGGCAGGAACAGGCTCACCGCGTTGAGGCAAGGAGGTATCATTCCATCAATTCAAAGTAGTCGTGAAGCCACAGCTAGGCAGTTTAAACTTTGATGCAACCCTTAAGTTACTGGCCAAAATCAAAGGACACAGGGCTCTGGGAAAGTCTCATCCCGAAATCCCCGGTTTAAAGGTTGTCTGTGGTTAAAACTATACTTGGTAGCACTCTCACTCCCTAATTCTGGAAAGCCTCTCACAGGTTGGAGTCTGTAGGTCTGCGCTATAAATACCATCTCTGATCCTCAACTGTCTTTTTCAGTGACATGTAGTCCCTGCTGCCGGGAAGAGCTAGATGCCAGTATTTATTAGACAGTGACAGTTAATGTTGAATGTAATTGGGGTTGACCAGAGTAAGAATATTCGCTGTATTTTGCTGCTACCCTGCATTCTCACAGCATCCAAGAGGCGGGTGCTGCTGCCCATGAAGTCCATATGATACTGCCTGGAGAATGTCGATAACGGGGTAAGGGTAGCACTGGAGATGTGAAAGGGGAGGGTACCTTCCAAAGAGCTCTTAACCTGGCCAGTCCCCGAGAGGTGAGCTGGAACAAAAGTTTCCACAGTGTGGCCAGACCCACAGATTTGCCACCTCAGAATGGGCCAGGGAGGAGGCTCAAGCTTCCTGTTACCTCCTCCTCCTCTTGTGAAAAGGGGGCAAGCGTGAATTGGCACCGATCTGTTGTGACCCCGGCCCTCAGGCTGAAGATGGTGGCAGGAGAATGCTCTCTCTAATCCCCTTCCTGGCTGCGAATCAACTCGGTGAAGTCTGTTGCAGTTTAGGTCTGCTAGCAACTGTTTGCTGTTTCTGTGCTGAAACCCTTCCCGGGCGCTGCAAGTGGATTTCTGTCAGATGATGTGCCTGTCGCTAGCAGGAGCCTACGTGCTGAATGCAGATGATGGAACGTGTCTCACTCCAAAGATCACATTGCAGTTGTGTCCCCGACTTAAAGCAAACAGGCAAAAAGGCAAACTAGCGCCTTCAAGATCTGTGCGCAGCGATTTCTTTTGGTTTAAGAGCCCAGTAAAATTCTGCAGTCCGGTGCCGTGGTCAAGAGTTCACAGAGGCTGAAATATCTGACACTGAAGTCTCCTTGCTTTCTGCATTCCTCAGTGCTCCTGGATTAAAGCCACTCGCTTCCTGCTTGGCAGGGCTCTTTCCAATTGTAACGCGCTTCCTCTTAAATGTCCAGAGGTCTAATGATACTATTGTAAACCTGTTAAAATTAATGCTGCGGAGGAAGCAGCTTAGTTAATTGCTTGTGCAAAAATACGGTGGTAGGCTGAACTATCTGACTGAGGGACATCAAAGCCATTAACTATTAACCTTTTGAAAGCTGAATAGCCTTGTGATACTGTGTAGAAATCTGTCCCGCAGCTTAGTAGGAGAATTACACATTCATTTCTGGACGAGCAATGTAACTAACGGTCTAGAAAATTAATATTGCAGTACAGAGGCAATCCTCAGTGTTTGGAGTGGTGTCCTTCTGTTAAAGTCCTCGCTATTGCCACGTCTTTGTTGGCTCCTGCCTCCTCATCTTCATGCGGGAAGCACTGTTACTTAGATGGCGAATGTCTGTTTCTGTTTGGGGCAATAGTGCACACTGATTTATTGCTGTGCCATGTGTGAAAGGGAGTTTTCTTTTCAGGCTTTTCAATAAGGGGGAGGGTATTGAACTTGCTAAATGCGTGCACGCATCCAAGTGTGTACTGAGTTCAACTCGGCTTTTTTCAGTCCATTCTGTTCGCTCCTTCATCACCTCGGCTTTTCTCTTTGAGTCCTACTACTTCTCATGCACAACTCAGAATCAAGCTTGTGTTTCCCCATAAGGCCGACGGCAAACATTTTGCTTTTCCTCCCTTCCCCTTTTCTTTTCCTTTTTAGTCGTAATGTTGGTATTATTTGGTCTCCTAGGGAGATGTTGGCTTGGCGTGTTGTGAAGTCCTAGGGGTGTGTTGGGAGGCACGTTGGTCTGAGTGCCAGGTGTGATTCTCACCCTCCCACCTGTTGTGGGGCAACAAACTTCAGGCCTTAAACTGATGGCCCAGGCTGCTGGTGCTCTGCAGCTTCTTGCCTTTTATAACCATTGGGTTGGTTGGGTGCCGTGTAGCTTGGCTGCGCAGCCAACAAATCCCACGGGTGTTTCCAAGCATTCCTGGATGTTTCTAATACCTTCTCCTAACGAAAGCTGCCTCGTCACTGTTGTCCTTTGAATACCATTTCTAGTTTGGTTGGAAGGAGGCTTGCTGATTTTTCCAAAACCAATCCTAATGTTACCACCCCTGCCTAGCAACAGCATTAGGGGGCTTGGAGCTAATGCCTGGTGTTGGATGAACACATGGGTTGCCAGCAAGTCTTTGCATCCTCATTGTCACATTCAAGTTCTGATCGTGCAGTCTTAGAGGTTCCTGCGAAGCTGCTTGGTGAGCATCTTCAGGGAGAAGCTGCAGGCCTGATTGCCCAGTGATGGGCAACAAGGAGATGAGGCCCAGTAGCTACAACTATAAAAGCTCAAGCGTCTGTCAGTGGGGTGTACAATTAACTGTGCAGGTAGCAGCGAGTCTTTGGCTGACTACTGGAGGGATCCAAGGTTGTTTTGTGGACCAGGGAGGGCTGAACTGTGAAGCAGCTCTTGTTTCCTTGGCCAGCAGTGCATGGATCAGGAATGCTGGTCAGTCGTTTTTGGTTTTAACCTTCCTGTCCTTCCTACCTATCTCCTCCTGCCCTGCAGCCCGTGGCAGTGAGTAGGACCGTGCTAAAAACGCTCTCTGCCCCTCGAGCCTGGTTGTCAGTCCAAAGCCGACAGGCCTGCTAGATAAGAAGTGTGACGTTTATGTATTAATTTCTGGAGTTACAGGGATCAGCCACAAAGTATTAGCACCACTACACAGTGTGTCCTCTGTTATTTAAAAGAGAGGATGGTGAATAGGTTCAGTTACTTGAGGTTTCAAGTAATCCAGGGCAATTTTCAATGTAATTAATACATGTCAGGAATTTGACCCTAGTTGGGATAACAAGAAGTTCTGGATAACTGAGGTGATACTGTAAACAAGTCATGAAAATTGTGCCAGAAAGCTGTCTGCACAGGTCAGTAGCACAAGCTAATAAAAATCTTTCAACTTCTGATGTAAAAGATAATTTATACAGCTTTTACTTGACATGTGCAGAAGTAGAAAAAAACTTTTCTTTTTGTACAATTCTCGGATGTTTTCTTTCATTAAGTTTCTCCTGTTACCCCTGAAGAGGTCAGACAATAGTTGCTTCTTAAACCATAACAACTGCTTGAAAAGCATAACTTGAAATGTCCTGAGAGTGCTATATGCATCAGGCACAGACACCCTGTTTTTCTGTGCTGTTGATTTTCAAAGATAACACAAGCAAACTTAAAAAAACCCAACAAAATAATACTACTTATATAGCCTTGATACTATGTATTGGAAACAATGTATATTCTGACATTTCGTGAAACAAATTATGAACAAATGCAGAAATTGCACCAACCATTGGCAAAATAGTTGGAAACTGGTAAGTCAAATGGAATGGTCCCCAAAAAATGCTGTCAGAGCTTTTATAAAAGCCTATAAAGAGACAAAGAGAGGCAAGTTAGTAAATAAATAAATGTTGTACACCAAAAGAATACATAAAAATCATTACTAATGTCAGTAACAGACTTATGTAAAAAAGAAACATGACATAAAGTTTGTTATAGGAGGCTGGGTTTTGTTTTCTTCTGGGTTTTTTGAGAAACAGAGCCAGGCTAGCTTGATCTTCCTTCTTAGTGTGCTGCCTGTGTTTATTTTTGCAGTGCTGAATAGTGGCTGGGTAGAATCTGGTATGTCAGTGGACTAGAATTTAGACAAGGAAGAAGCAAGATAATTACCTCCTCTTGGAGAAGGGTTGCATTCAAACAAAAGTTTGAGTAAGCCAGGTATTAGCAGAATTATATTAGAATGGATGATGCTTTATCTTCGGCAATATTGTACCTGGTTTTACCTGTTCTTTCATTCTGTCTAAAACAACCAAAATAGTAAATGTCAATCTAATGTTATGATTAGTTTGAAGGGTTTTACGGAGTTGTATCTTCAGATATGCCCGGCCTCAATTTCTGAGCATCTCAGGTCTTTGAATCATACAGTCAAAAATCTGTTTTCCTGCAAATTATCAAGCCTACTCGTATGAGCCTTCAGAAGTTTGTAATTAAGTAACAACCCATTAGAAAGGACACAGAGAAACAAGTTTTATGTTGGCATAGTGTTATCAGCAAACCTGGTATCTGACTGCCGTTGGCTCTTCGCAGGCATAACTGTAATGCAGAATTTTGGGGAGGATAATGGAGTAGTTCTAGTGAAATTTAGAGGAGGCTCCTCATAAGTATGAGGAGGAGGACTGTGCGTGAGAAAACTCCAAATCTGCCTGGAGTCAGCACCCACAGTATTAGACTAAGTTGGCTAGTTCCCAGGGGTGTTTGAGACCTTAAATGCTCTTTAGTCCTTACCCTCTAGTTGATCAGAGATTAATCACTTGCTTTTTTAAATACTATTACCCAATCTCTTGAGCCACTGAATCCTGATTAAAATTTACTTTCTAAAATATGATCTTAGAGAACAGAAACTCCTTGGATTCCAGACTCCTACATATTTTTTGAAGAACTGCGAGTTCTTGGTGTTCTGGTAGTACTTCCATCAAAAATTCTTGCAGATAGTTTATCTTCCTGAGAGCAGTTCACCTTGCTTATTCTATTATTTTTTTTTTGGCTGAAATTTGATGAGCACTATTAGAAATCCAGCACTTAAGCCTGCGTGCAAACTGTTATGTAAGCAAATTGCAGACCAGGAACTTCAAAGGTTGTGGTCAGTATTCTCCACCACAGCTTCCAGGATGATTTATTCTCTTTGTATAACAGTGTACAAATATTCTTGTCCTTTATAACTTTACAATACAAGTTGGAGGAAGAAAAGTGCCAGACTGAGGTTAGGAAGTGGGATGGGAAGTAAATAAGAGGAAAAACAGCCAACTGCTCAGTCCAGGATAATGGAAGGTGGAGTTTGGGATATGGCAGAGAATGGGAAACCCTGGATAACCTCTGTGTTGTGGGTGTGGGCCACTGACTGAACAGCTCACTTGGGTTCAGCAGCAGCATCTGTCACCCTGGCTCAGTGCAGCCACGGGCCTGCTCCTGCAGGAGACCTGCTGGTCACCAGTGCCTTCCCCGTTTGGGGGCAAGTGGTCCAAAGGCATGAGACCGGCCAAGCAGTGCAGTGTAGCACATTTAGGAATTTCCAGGTGGCCAAAAAGCCCCAGAAATTGGGCCCTGCTCATGTGCTAGCTGACTCTCCAGGCTCCCTGCAGTCATTCTGCATGCAGAAGCCCCTGTGCAGCTCTGGGCTGGATGGCATGTTCAGACACAGGTACAAAGACCATGCATGCCCAGGGTCTTGGACCTTCTGGGTGGTTGGACTTCCTTTGCTGCAGTTTGGGCAGTGATCCTGCATCACCTAAGGGATAGCTCGGTAGCCCCTGTATTTGGATGGGGCTACATCTGTTGATCTTCTAAACCCCAGGTAGCTCTCAGTAGGGTCTCCAGAATGAAGGATGGATTAGCTTCAGCACAGTGTGAGCCTCAGCTGGGTCCATGTGCTGTCGCCAAATGAGGGTTCTTCACCCGGTGTACGAGAGCCAATCAACACACTGACTCAAGATATTTGTTTTTATTTCAGTTCTGCAGAATCAGGTGCCAGGCATTTAACAACAGCCAGCACACCTCATGTTTCAACCCACCCAATATTTATAATGGTAAAATGCAGCTGATTGGTTAATGATGATTCATTTGCCACTCCTAACTGTACATATGCATGTAAGCTCATGTTTAAAACATTTAGGGAGGTTACCTGACTAGTATGCTCATTATTCACAAAGAGGTGTGCATTTTGGCATTATAATTACCCGAGGTTATTTTGGGTTACACTGGAGGCTGCACTTTGGTCCAGAAGTTTTATTTTTGCTACGTTATGTCTAAGTCAGCAACTGCAAAAGGACATTTAAGACACTGTGTTTCGTTTCACATCCTGTTCAAGGTTAGGTACCTTCTGTGACATCTTCACCATGTCCCGACCAAAAACTTCTTGATAAACTTTTAACTTTGTTCTTCTTTAGCCACCACATGCACCCAAGCAGGGCGGTGCTGTGCCTGATGAATATTCCCCAGTCTCTAGGAAGGGCGGTGTAGAGGTGCTTGCCAAAGCCGGTACGTCCCAGTGGCCTGGAACTGATTTTGGGTAGCCATGTGTAACGTTTGCGTACTCCAGAAATGTGCGTCGGCGGGAGTGGTTTGGAGCCGTGTGAGCTGGCCGGGGACTGGGGCTCTGCAGTGCTTTAAATCAGCTAAATTGCTGGCGGCTTCGTGTTGGCTCTGGAGCCAGTGCAGCTGCCTTCATGGCCCGTGAAGCCTGGCCTAATAATCTTGCTGGACTCTACTGGTTCTGCGGTCTAGGTACACGTATCTCCGATCGACCAACTGAACTTCGAGTCCCTCTGTTGAGGAAAGGAAAAACATCATATTTGCTTTAAATTTACCCTTTTCCTTTATACACTCTGATCCGCTAAGTTTTACCTCAATCTATATAATGTGGCTTTGAATTGCAAAGGTTTTCAGAAGTAGCAGGTGAGGAGTTGGAGGCTTGTTGTTTGAGGGTGCATGAACATCTCTGCTGGCCTTACTTGTGACTGGTCTGAGCAGGAGCCCCTGGTTATACCTAGGTGAGCTGTTTTCCTCTACAAACGAAAGATGATCTCAAGTCTAGTTAGGACAGAAAGTAGGGTATAAACTGAAATTTTAGGAATAAATTAGCAGTGATAGCTGATTTGTTTTCCCTTTCTTTTCCTTCCACCAGTAAACGTGACAAGCTATTTCTGTCATCTCCACCTCTTAGTTCCAGTTCCCAAGGCTTGGTGTGATGCATGATTCATCTTCCTACCCTTGTTGCTTTGTGCTTTCCTCTTGGAGAGAGGATGTTGCAGAAGTATGCCTCAAGTACACCTCTAGTGTGTTGATGGTAAATGGAAGAGCAGGAATATCTGTCCTGTAGGAGGAGATATCCTTTTCTGTCTTCTGCTGCCCGAAGGAACCAAAAGCGAGACATTGTGAAAGAGCTATTCCTTGCAATAGGAATACACTGTATTAAAGAAGAGTTCCTTCCTTTCCCTCTTGTTTTAATCATAGATTTTATTCCCATTAATTTGAGGAAATTCTGCTTCTTAAACACAGTATGTTACTGTACTACTCTTTATTCCTCCCAAAAGCTTAGTCTTCACAACTACAAATGACTCTGGCATCCAGATGTAATCCAGGAATACTGCTTTCCAAATGGCCCTTCAAAGGCATATTTGCATGACCTCTATAGACTTGATGAACAGTAGTAATTTAAGATGACTGTTCTGCATAGTCCATCTAGGTTTGCAGCTACTATAACTCTATGAATAATTGTGCCAATTCCTGAATTATATCGAGGGAATGCTTTTACTGATGGTTGAAAAGAGGTGGAAAACAAATCACTGTCAGACCACTGGGTAGCTCATCTTGCCTTAAATATTTACCATATAAAACCCACTCCAAAACTGGAGATATTCAGGATGATTGTCAGTTATGGCCATGCTACCTAGGGACCAAGTGTATGTTTTCAAATCTGAGAAACAAACAACAGATACATGGATTGGGTGTTGGGGTATTTAGTAATTTAAGCAGTTACACTATATATGGTCAAAGTTAAGAATGGGCATTGATTTACTTAGCATCTTTTTGCACATGTATTCTGTTTTTTTCTGTTGCAGCAAATTGAAAATTATTGATTTTCTTCCCTTCCTTTTCCTCGCTGAATTTGTTCTAGACATCTAAATGTGAAAGCTGTCTATTTATTTTTTTTACTGGAAGTAAAAACAATAATGTAGGTTTTCCAAGTGGAACGTACTGGAACTTCACTCAGTACAAAAAGCCAATTAAAAAAAAATGTAATGTTTTTTGGACTTGAACAGCTTCTTTTAGAAGTATTTGCAAGGAAACCCCAACCTGTACATTAAAGAAGTCCAGTATGTTTTATGTAATGTTGGCATGAAAATGCAAAGCTATGAGTGGGGGGAAAATGTATGTCAGGTATCATGTAACAGCAGCAAAGAGATTTCTGATGTTTATCAAACCTTGAACACCACAGATTATTAAAACATATTCCTTGGCAATAAAGAGTAGATGTTTAATTTGAAAGGAGAAATGGAATTTGTTGCTTTTTTTGCAGAGGTCACGAACTGAGCAGGAATGAGTCCTCCTTGGCGGTTTCACTATTTTGCTGTTTGCCTTGGGGAATAGAGATTTGGTCTGATTTTAACAGCTACTGCCAGGCCCCCGGCCCCCACAGGCAGCTTTCTTGCATCTTTTTGAGGCCCACCTACAGCAGTTGAACTTGGACATTGGGACGCAGAGGCCCTCCAGCAGCTCCGGCTGTGTAGTATCCCGATCCTCGCAGAGCAGATTGCCATCTTTGCTAGAGAAGTCTGAGTATTGGCCAACTGTTAGTGTGGGTTGGCTTTAAATGGAAGACAGCTTTGCTTAATGCACCAAGCAAAAGACAACATACCGCATAAAAGAAAGGGGCAAGAGAGTAAAGTCATGTTAGTAGTGAGTAGTTGCTGCAATTAGAAGCAGCATTAGGAAGCTGCCAGGTGGTGGTCATGCATTCACTTTCAGAGGTTTCATGTCAAATTGAGTTTATTTTTAGATACTTTTGGGTTGGTTTTTTTTTTTTTTTTGTATCTTTACAGTTTGAAGCCTTAAAATACATTATACAAAATTTCAGCTGTTTTCTGGCCTTGGATGTTTGAGTTTTGTGCTCAGCTAGTTCAGTACAGCTGGAAGCAAAAATTTTCAAATGAGATTCAGCAGGCATGTATTTTCATAAAAATCCTGTATTTTCCGGAATTGTATGCATTGAATGAAATTAAATGCCTGAGGAGGAAGAGAGCTGATAAATGACCTAGGGAAAGTAAGAATTGAGGCTGTAACTCCAATGCAGCTTTGTGTCAATGAATAATTAGGTTCTTATGTCTCAGAAAAGCATCAAGTACAAATCTCACTGTTGCTCATTTCCAGTTACTTTTTTTGTCCTTGCCATCTGCTTTGGATGTAGTGAGAGAGGAAAACTAGAAACAGTCTGTAGTGATCACTATTTTTTTCAGACATTCATCTGTGAATGTGCATGCAGGTGCGCTATTATGCTTTAAGTTACTTACATTGGTTCATAATACATTATGCTGGTCAGGTAATTAATGACCCTCAGACACACCTTTTCAGGTGGAGAGGCTTGTGATACACAGGATTTTTCCTCATTTTCTTCTCTGCCAGCCCCACTTCTTCCCAGAGGTCCTGTGGCAAGTTGCATCTGACAGTTCTCTGGAGCTGGGTCGCCTGAATAGTCAACACTTCCTGGAAAACAAGGTTATTTTCTCTACAGTCAAGTCAAAATATAGAAAGCGGGTATCGGGTGACAGTGCCCTAGAATATCAAATGTTATCAAAGGGATCCCATGAAGCTTGGAATCTGTAGGCAGAGGAAGGGAGGCAGGGTATGTGAAAAAAGGCAGCATCTTTTAGTAAACCTGCTAACATAATTAAGGAAAACATGGAATAAATTTTAATATGTAGATTTGCTTTGCGTAGATAATCTTCACCACCATAGTACAATATCTTAACAGGAACACATATATACATAGCTTTTGAGAAGCATCATTTGTGCCATGGCTTAACACATGATTGCCCTGAGAGCGCTCAGGGAAGGCAAAGGTTTGGTCAACAGCGTTTGGTTGTAGTTGATGGCTGTACGTAACAGGGGAAGGGCTTGCTTGAGTAGAAGCTTAAGCTATTTGCAGTCTTCCTTTGGATTACCCCAGGGCTGTGCTTTCTGGGTGTATCACTCAGGAGGTAGTTCAACTTTATTCAGCTACAAATTTCCTTTTTTTTTTTTTTTGTATGCAGGTTGATTAGCTTTAACAGCACACTTGGCAAAAGCTGTACTGTCCTGTATTTAGAGCTCAGGTTAGTTTCTTTGGTGGGCCCATTGCTTGGACCCTCCTGACTTACAGACTGGGTTTGTTTTCACAGATTCTGGGGTAGCAGTTCTGATGACTTATAACTCTAGATTTAAACTTTATGAATTTTTTTGTTTACTTCAGGCAGTTTGTTTGGGATGGCTGCCTTTGAGATCTTCTAAATCTGTAGCCAGACTATGTACTTTCCTTAATGCTTTATCATGTCCTGATAATTACATACAAATAAACTGAACTTAGAAAACAGCATGTTCTCCTTAGCTGTGAATTTCTTGCCCATTTTCATATTTTGCTGTAGAACTCAGTTGTGGGGGCAGCAGTCACAGGGATGTGCTGAAAATTGAGAGTTTCCAGTTTCCCCAAGAAGATGTCCTGAGGGAAGTGTTGCGGCACTAACCGTGGTTTCAGGGTTCCTTGAAATCTGTGTTTAGGTTGGTCATACTCCCGGCACTCATCATGTGAGTGCAAGTAAAGGCCAAATTTATCTTCATGACCCTTTTTTCCCCTCTTTCAGATAGAGATATTGTCAGGAGGATGGGTTAAGAATAGGAAGATGCCACAGACCCTGAGCTCTGGTAGCACTGCGAACATTATTGTTGTGATGGTTCTTTCATTCTCGTCTTTTTTTGTAGCTCTTACCCCAACCCACTTCATGCTACATTTTATACTGACCCGCATCATAGCTCACCAGAAAAGCAGAGCAAGGCGATTAACAGTTCTTTCCATGCAGCAGGAGGAACCAGGCTTTGGTTTTTGGGCGGTGACTCCCATCTCGTTGTGTTCTCACCGGTCTCACTCTGGATTTGCAAGATGAATTCCCAGCAGCTTCTAGGAGTGCTTGGCTGCACTTAATTGCACCTGAGCTTGACTTTAATCCTGTCCTTGGAGAGCTTTATTCATCAAAAATGTGAAAAGTGGGTAACAGAAGTCGTCATGAAACTGAGGCCCAAACCCTCACGAGTCAAGTGCTGTCATCTGGTACTAAAAAGCTGAGAGGGGATGGAAAGGAAATGTTGCTCTTTTCCTTGGCCATACCATGGCTGTTACCATAGAATATGGCATCTGATAGGAACCCCCCCTCTAAGACTGGTTGACAGCTGACATCTGGCTGACATCTGGCTGTGATTTCATCAGCAGCAGAGCCAATGAATAGCCTGGAAGTGCTTTGGGCTTTTTTTCCCTGCTTGCCTATGTTCTGTCTTCGTTGCTGTAAACAAAGCCATCTTACTCTGGGTGTATCTTGGGTTTGGCGCACCTGAGGGAATGCACATCATCTGATTGCTCTCTCCCCCAAAGACAAGGATGTTGACTGAGCCCCCATTTGTTTGAATGTTTTGTTTTTGCCTTTGGGGATAATGACCTGATGCAGCAAGGAGAAATATCAGGACCTACTTAACTAGTGAAGTCATAGGGTCAGCCTTGTGCTCGTGCTGTGTGCACCCCTCCCACCCCCCCGTGGTTTCTTTTGCCCGTTGAGTTGAAGGCTGCTCTTGCTCATATTCTTTCATATGGTCCCCTCCCATTAGTTTCTTCTCTCTTTCCCTGTTCTCCTTTCCTGTCCACGGTATCTCTTCCCTCCTTTTATATCATACCATGCTGTGGGGATTTTAAGCTCATTGGAAAAATTTGCAGAAATAAGACACATCATCTATTCTGTACCCAGCATGAATTTTTCACTACCTGCCCAGGACCTGCAGAGCCATTTTACATTCTGAGCTCCTTGCATTTGCCTTTCATTGTACACAATACGGCCATTCCTGTTTGGGGATTTTAGTTGTAACCATCATACAAATGATAGTAATACACTACATTGCATAAGAAGCTTATAAATAAAATTTGTTACAGGGCAAAGATCTTAAAAAGCAAATAATCTGATGGTGAAGGACAGATTTAGGAAAATGTGAAAGACAATTCCCTGAGTAGCGTTGCTGTAGTTCTGTTTTTCTCAAAGAATCGCAAGCTTTTAAACATTGTGCTCTTTGATATCTGGAGGACAAGTTTATTCACAATTTGTTTCACTTCACACATTCATTTATTTTGGGCTTGTTTTTTAGAGCCCCCCCATCAATTCTTATGGCGTGATTTTGAGGTATTTTTTGTTGTTGCTTATTTTCAGTTTATTAATGTAGATTGGATGTGTTCATGTTTTAGATCAGACTAATGATTGGATCTATTAGCAAAAGATTTTGCTGGATGCCAAAAACTATAAGAGCAGGCAGCTCTCTGAAAAGATAAAGGGGAGTGTGTTCTTTCCTTTGCCCAGCTTCCCTTTCACACAGGATGAGTTTTATAATACCAAAGTAGTGTAAAGTGGTGGTGTCAAAGTATCTTCTTGCTCCAGGCACTTGCAATTTTCCGGCCTAGTAAGCTTGGCTGGAAGCAGCAGGATCTAAGCACCTTGGTAGGAATTTGGCACTTCCAGCTACATCTTGGAAGTCCGGTACTGAACATTTTCTGGCAGATACAATATCCTAGATATTATCTGAAGATTGCTTAGAGCCATGTTTTGGGTTTCTGGTATGTTTTGCGTAGTTGTAGTGTGCTCCAAACAGACCCATTTTCTTGACAGAGTTTTTAGGGTGCTTTTTGCATTTTTGTTAAGGAGCGGGGCTATTGTTTGAAGACACCCATCTCTTCCTTGTTGATTGCCCTAAAAGAAGTAGAAAAAGGTTTGGCTTTAATCTAATTGTCACTGTATCTATTCTTTGGACCTATTTTTTACCTTTGGGGCTCAAATGATTCTGCATGTGGTGATAATTTTTGGAATCATAGAATGGTTAGAGTTGGAAAAATCATCAGGTTCCAACCCCCCTGCCATGGGCAGGGACAGCTCCCACCAGACCAGGTTGCTCAAAGCCCCATCCAGCTTGGCCTTGAACACCTCCAGGGATGAGGCATCCACAGCTTCTCTGGGCAACCTGTTCCAGTGTCTCACCACCCTCATAGTGAAAAATTTCTTCCTGAGATCTAATCTAAAACTCCCCTCTATCAGTTTAAAACTGTTACCCCTTGTCCTATTGCTTCACTCCCTGATAAAGAGTCCCTCCCCATGTCTCCTGTAGGCCCCCCTTAAGAACTGAAAGGCTGCTGTAAGGTCTCCCCAGAGCCTTCTCTTCTCCAGGCTGAACAACCCCAAGTCTCTCAGCCTGTCCTTACAGCAGAGGTGCTCCAGCCCCTCATCTTTGTGGCCCCCCTCTGGACTCGCGCCAACATGTCCATGTCCTTCCAGTACTGAGGGCTCCACAGCTGGACACAGTACTGTAGATGGGGGTCTCACTAGAGCAGAGTAGAGGGGCAGAATCACCTCCCTCAACCTGCTGGCCACGCTGCTTTTGATGCAGCCCAGGATGCAGTTGGCTTTCTGGGCTATAAGAACTCATTGCCGGCTCATGTTGAGCTTCTCATCCACCAGCACCCCCAAGTTCTCCTCCCCAGGGCTGCTCTCCAGCCATCCTCCACCCAGCCTGTGTTTGTGTTTGAGACTGCCCCCAGCCCAGGTGCAGGACCTTGCACTTGGGCTGCTTGAACTTCACGAGGTTGGCATGGCCCCACCTCTCAAGCCTGCCCAGGTCCCTCTGAATGCCACCCCTTCTCCTCCTCTGCCCTTCCGCCACTTTCTGCCGGCTGTCGGGCAGCGTTGCTCAGCGGGGGGAGCGGACCCCCCTTCCGTGGGCGTCCGGCTCAGTGGGGGGGTGTCGGGGACGCTCTGCCGCCCGGGAGGGGAGCGGTGGGAGGAGTTGGGGGGTTGCAGCCCCCGCCGGCTGTCAGTCCTGCTGGCTGTTGGTCCTGCCGCTCCGCCGCCGGCTGCGGCTCTTCGGGAGGCGAGGATCGGCTCGGGCTGAGGGGCTGGTAAGTCCTGCTTTCCCTCCCGGCATCGCTCTCTGTTTTTCCCTGTCTCGGTGATTGGTTTTGAGTAGGTGAGGCTGCTCTGTGCCAGAATCCCTTTGGGGTGCAGGTAACGTGTGTCCCCCCCCTTGCTGCTTCCGTTCTGCTGCGCTGTCATCCCTCGTCTGCCCACGCATCCGAAGCTTCTGCGTTGAATGTGTCCTGACTACGGTCGAGTCCCTTCCAAATCTACTGCTTTGGAACCTGCCACGGAAAAAAAGTGCTTTGTGAATGTATAGTTTTACTGTATGTACAGTAAAGCATACTGTATAAACAGTAAAACATTATATATATAGTAAAATGTATATATAATGAAGCATATTGGATAAATAGTAAAACATATATACATATATGTTTGCGTGTGTATAAATATACATAGAGGAAAGGTTCCCAGACTCTCTCATAAAAGTTCTTTCCTGGTGGACTTGAACAGAATATTTCAGCATTTCCTTGCTGTCTGCTCATGAATCCGTCAAGATCCATTGCTTCTATATAAATAAATAATCACCGCTAATTATTTCTGTAAAATGGAAAAATGGGGGAATTAGGAAGAAATGTTGGGCGTAAACAAAAGGCTTTTAAGAGTCTGTATTGGAAATTGCTTAGAAAAGCAATTTAGAAAAATGTGTGTATATATATATATGTATGTAGAAATCTTCCAATTTATTCTGGAACAGGGAAAAATTTCAGCATTCCAGAAATGAAAAAGGCCACCTGTTTGTCTGCAGCTGTCCTGCAAAACAGCACGGTCCTACTGGCCAACTAATAATATCTCCAACTTGCAGAAGTGGCATGCACTTGGCATTTTATTCAGCGTTGTGTGCAGACATACAGCTTGGCTTGCCTCTGTTTTCCCCGAGTTTATCTGTGTATCTCACCCGGGCCGTGCAGTAGCACATCTGACAAATGATGGTTCCACAGCGATAAGCTGCAGGTCTGGATACAGTGAGAATATTTTGTATACTATTGTGGCAGATGAAAGGAATGGAAGTGGGCCAAATTCAAGCTGTTTGCCATTGCATCTGATCAGCAGATCCTATGGAGGGAATTTGCCTGCTGTGAATATTTGATTCTCGCTAGCTTGAACTGTCTTGTGTGTTGGCAGTGCTACTGTGTGAATTTGCGGTGGCTTTCCAGGGTGTCTGTCCTGCACAACTGCCAATTTCTGTGGGTTGCTTTTTTTTTTTTTAACAGGGGTCAGGATTTTGTGCTCCACTTCATGTGTGAGGAAAATGACTTAGTGCTATATAGAGAAGACTTTTGCATAGTTATAGCACACGGGTTATCAGTCTTTTAAAAACAGAAGGAAAAAAAAAACATTTATAAATGAGCAGGGTATTATTTCTTCCTCCTTTCTTCCTTCTGCCTTCATGGAGGTGTAACCCCTCTGCCTCACGTTCCCTCTGCGCTACCTGCAGGTGGTTGTCCTGCCAAAGTGATTTTGCAGAGGTGGGTTGTGCAGGTGACGCACCAGAAAGGATGAAAAGGTGACGGTGTTGAACTGCAGCTGTGAGAGCAGGAGCAGCTTCACAGTCCCTTCCTTCCCATCCATCCTCCTGACTCCGGACTTGGGGAGCCAGTGCTCTGAAATGGGGTGTCCGTCTCTGCTCCTCCCTGGCCCTTCTTGCTTTGCCCAAGAGTTTGTAACATTTCGTGTGTTGGTTGGTTTTTCTGCTGTGAAATTCAGCATAGCAAAACCTTTACGCTAATGACTTCTGCATTTCTAATACTTACAAGTAATGACATTGATTATCATGCTGATCTAATAGTTGCTGTCAGGACTCCGCTGAGGCAAGCAGAAAAGGGTTGGGGCTTGACCCATCAGTGTGTCCTGTGCTTGTGTCCTCTGTCTGTCACCACGCTGAAGCGTTTGTCTTCTGTGAGCAGCCTGTTCAGAGTTGATGTCGTTTTATAGATAAAGCATAGGTAAAATTTTATAGATATCTATAGATTATAGATCTATCGATAACAGATTTATAGATATCTATAAATATCTATTTTTATAGATACAAAATTTTTATAGATTAAAAAATAAAAAATTAGCAAAAGAAATTTAGAGCATAATCTGTAAGCACCTTCTTCCTCTGGGGAGTATGAAGGACAAAAGCCAAAAGAAGATTTTTTGATTGTGAGTAGTGCTGTGGGTTAAAACCTAGAGGAGCCAGCAGGAGCCAGTTGCAGGTCCTCTGGGGCTGTAGGAAACAATGTGCTGACCAAGTGACCCATCCTTCATCTAGTCCAGCTCTGTGACTGCAGTGACTAACTGCTCAGAGAAAAGGCAATATCATTTCCATTTAATGTGTTGAGGTAATAGTATGTTAGTGCCTTGCAGGGGCTGCAGGAGGGACTGAATTCTGGCCATGTGTCTTCTGAGACCACTGAAAAAGATACTGCCCTGTTAGCTGGGGCACAGCAGCTGGCCACGCTGCCATCCTTGCCATGGCGTTGTGACCCATTTGTGTGACCTATTTAACTCTGCCAAGTTGTAAAGAGCTGGACTGGGGTCTGGGTTTAGTCCCTGGTTTAAGGTAAGGATGTTTTCTGTACGTTGCTGCTTGTAACTATTTAACTCTGCCAAGTTGTAAAGAGCTGGACTGGGGTCTGGGTTTAGTCCCTGGTTTAAGGTAAGGATGTTTTCTGTACGTTGCTGCTTGTAAACTTGGTTTTTTTCTTTTTTTTTAGTTTCTTCAATGGCAACAAAGAATTCACACTTTAGAATAGGGGACTAAAAAAATGGTGTAGTTAGAGTTAACTGATATGGAACTATAATTTCAAAAAAGTTGAGCAAAGTTTTCTGAGAACTGAAGAAACCAGGGCCTGGCCAATGGAAGGTGTAGTAATCCAGAGAGAAAGCTTTCCTGGGAGCTGGGTCTTCATGATATGACTCCTTTCTCCTTTTAGTGGCTTAGGAGTGTTGTTCTCCAGTGTCTTAATAGAACTAACAAATACAAATTTGAACTGCAGTGAAGCAAACCAGGAAAAGTTTAGTTTTGCCGTAGTATGAGATACGTTTTTGGTGTGGGGATATGCACCTAGGCAGGTTTACCTGAATATCTGTCATGTGAAAAAAAATGTCTGTTGGCTTTTTTTTTTTTTTAATCCTTTTAAACAAATTGCCATTTGTTGGATCATTGGGAAATAAAACTATGAGATAGTTAACAGAAGCAGAAACTTTCAGTGCTGACTGGTTGCATCTTGTTGACATTCATGGCTATTTATGCCCATGTAAGTTACCAGCTTTCTGAGGAATTGTTTGCATGATGGTATTAGTGACTGTTGGCAAACTTTATTCTTATGATGACCATCAAAACAAAAGCATGTATGAAAACAGGCATAGGGTGGTGACACTGACTTTTTGTTGGGGTTTTTTTTTTTTGAGAAGTGGGCATTTGTTCATCAACAGAAGAACTGAGTTTCCAAACTACATGGCTGCCAAAGGCTGATATTTTTGTTACTACTTATCATAACTTGGATGTGAATTTTTGGCATAAAGATGGGTGCAATTAGTTATTCCCGGAGTTCCCCCTCCTTTGATTGTTTTCTAAACCTATTAGGTTACTAAGTCCTGTGTGTCCTGTGTATTTTTGTTAGGAAATATTGTTAGGAACTTTTTTTTAAAATGCTTTTGCATTTTTATTAGATTTACACATCGCTCCACCCACCATTTGGAAGTGACCAGAACTGTCCTCCATCAAAGGCTAAACACAAGAGTTATTCACGATGCAGTCGGAAAAATTATAATGCAAACAGTAAGCCAGATGGGGAATTTTACAAGCATCTTTTCATGTCATGAATGATGCTGTCTCTCTGGGTTATGGGCTCTCTGCTCTCTTGACTGCTGTTCCTTTCCCCCTGGCTCCCCTCCAGAGCTGTTAAGTTTCAGCCAGGGAAGAAAGGGATATTTGGACTCCTCTGAATTTCCAAGTCCGTATTTTTTTGCGGTGTGGCTGGTGACAGCCAGCTTTGTGTGCAAGAGGGCTGGCACGCAGAGCGCCGTGGCGATTAGCATGCTGATGGCTGCGCCCCGGCAGAATAAACAGGGCCGCTCTCGCCGAGCTGTGGCCGTGCCACCCAAACAAAGGCCTGGGAGCAGATGTGGGGAGAGCCCTGTTCCCAAATCCTGCTCTGTCACGCTCTGAACACTGCCCAGGCTCCTCTGCCTCCCAGTTTTTACAAAAATGGAAGTTTCTGCCCCACACTCCTCCAACTCTTCACGTGGCAGCTCACCTCCAGTTGGAGGTTTGAGACAAGAGGCCTCAGACAATATCAAGCTGCACGTTACCTCCTTCCTTGTCCCCATATCTACCATTGCAGTGGCTGATCTAGCAACGTACATATCTAAAAACTTATTCTCTACTCATCTTCAAGATTTATCTGCATAGGAACTACATGGTTCTGTAAAAAGGGGGTGGTGTACATGCATATGTGTAAGTATAAAACATATGTTAAATGTATATGCACACATACAGATTTAATCCCCTTGGTGCAAACCCATGTGTCATCGCTTGTACTTGGTTTGAAAGAGGCTTGTATCAGTTTGCACTTAATCTCTCTTAGTTATTTATTTTAATTTTTTATGCTCTGAAAAGTGTAAATCCTCCATAAAAAGTGTTACAAAAATAGTGTTGTTTATTCTTACAGACGGTTGTCACATAATGTGTAATTTGAGGCATTTTATTTGGGGGGAAGGCATCTAACTCTTTTCCCAGTGGTTTCTGGCTGGTCTGAGGTTGTAGAGGCAAGAGTTGTGATAGCTGGGAGTAACTGGCCTGTTCGTGTTGACATGAAAAATGTTTTCTCAACAGACTGCTTGCTTAAATGGTGGTGGGCTTTCATATGGGCTACATCAAAACAAGCGTGACCAGCTTGCGGTCATGAGAGAGGTTGATTCTGCCCCTCTACTCCACTCTGGTGAGACCCCACCTGGAGTATTTTGCCCAGCTTTGGAGCCCCCAAGATAAGGAGGACATAGACCTGTTGGAGCAGGTCCAGAGGATGACTATGAAAAAGAGGACTGGAGCACCTCTCCTGTGAATTCAGGCTGAGAGAGTTGGGGTTGTTCAGCTCTGAGAAAGCTAGAGAGGGATTTTTTACAAGGGCATGTAGTGGTAGGATGCGGGGTAATGGTTTTTAACTGAAAGAGAGGAGATTTAGATTAGATATTGGGAAGAAATTCTTTACTGTGAGGGTGGTGATAACTGGAACAGGTTGCCCAGAGAAGCTGTGGATGCCCCATCCCCGGAAGTGTTCAAGGCCAGGCTGGATGGGTCTAGTGGGAGGTGTCCCTGCCCATGGCACGGGGGTTGGAACTCAATGATCTTTAAGGTCCCTTCCAACCCAAACCATTCTATGATACCCTTCCTGTTCCTTCAGAAATCCAACCTTTTCTTTTCTGCCCCATAACATGCTGAAGCTGTGTTGGAAGCTTCCAGGGCTTTTTCAGTTAAAGAAGTTGCCAACATCTGGGTTTGGAAAGAGAAAAGTCAACAAGCTTGTTGCAGTTACATATTTAAAATTATTTAAAGAAAAAGTAAAAATGTTTTCTTTCATATTTATGTGGGTTTCAAAGAAAACACGTACTGACGTCTTAAATTATGAGACTGGAAATGTCTTTGGTTCTTCATTTAACTAATTATACAACTGTTTGTGAGCTGTTACTGAGTCAGGGGGAGGTTGGTTCAGTAGGATAATTCTTTTCAATGAGGAAGAGTTAAAAATACAGTATTTTTTTGCCTCATTTCAGGATAATATCATCTTATTCTTGAGAGGCTGCAAAGAGCTGGGACTTAAAGAATCTCAACTTTTTGATCCTGGTGACCTGCAGGACACATCAAACAGAGTAACCATCAAGTAAGTACAGCAGCAGTTTGTGACTAGTATGTTACAACCTCAGATGCATGTGATGCAATAGTAAATATTTAAGGATGAGCAAGAAGACTATAGAATTGTCATTTGCATAAAGCAATGGGAAGCTGAGGTTTGGGAAGCCTTCAATGCTGGGATGAATACATTGTTCCCTTTAACAGACTTTCTCTAAGGGCTGTTATTTTTCCCAGAAGGATCAACCACAGTTCTTTTAAAATACTGTTTTAGTTAAGCAATGAGATTCTGTGGGACTTAGGGGTTTTCCTGAGTCTGAATTGATGGCATTCTTTTTTGTCTGTCCAACTAACGAACTGTATAGGCTGGGGGGAAAAAAATCACAGCTCTGTTATTTCAGATTAAACTTTTCTGAAGGTGCGTTATAGGCCATTTATAGACCTCTCAGACTCTACAAGGTGTGGACATGAGCAGTTCTGTTCATTTTCTAACCAGAACTGTAAGTTCGGACACGGTATTTGCACTGAGGATTTCTGTGTGAATTGGAAATGCCACAGTTTAGATACTTTTTAACCAAAGCCACATACCTGCTACCACACAAATTACCACACACATATTAAGAGGTTCTGCTTCCATAGTAACTAACTGATAGATTTTTTTGGGGGGTGAACTAATCTTTTAAAAACCTCCTTTTAATCAACAACTTTTTAGCCATGGTATATGAATATCCCTCACTGCAAAGAGTACTAGGTGCTTAGATACCAGTGCTAGTATTTTCAGCATTTCACCCCACAAAGTGATTTAAAATATAGACGTGAAACGGGCACAGAAAGAATTACTGTCTTGCTTAAGGCCACACAGAGCAAGCTTGAATCAAAGTCTACGTAGTCATAGATTGAGCTCTTAAATGGAAACTGATGTCCCTTTCAGGGAAGACTTTGTCATTCCTGAGGAACAAAAGCAGCCAAACTGTATTTTTCTCTTGTTTATATTCATGGTAATCAAGCTCCCTACCCCCCAAAAACAAGAGCACCCCACATTTTCATAGAATTAATGAAACTTGTAATTGTTGTTATTTAGAAGTTTTCCTGAAATTTTTGGGTCTATCCTGCGTAATATTAAAAAGTTATTGCCCTACAGACAAGCAAAGACTGCTGAGTTGATTGAATGGCCTTGTTTCATTTGGCCAAAAAGTTTTGGCCAAAAAGATCACTAATGAAATCCTGGTCAGACATATCCATTTTAGAAAAGTATGTGGAAACAATTTACTAAATTTCAGCAGCATTCTATTTTTTTTTCCTTCTGGCAGTGGAAGCTGGGCAAGGTTTCATGGCGTTCAAGCACTGTCTGGGAAAATTCAAAGGTTCTGAAAATTGAATTTACCACTTTCCTAGTTTTAAGGAATAGCCTCCCACTTTTAACTTCTTTCCAAGCTTCTGGCTCTAATATGAGGTTCTTCTCACCTGTACAGCCTTCTCCTCTCCAGGCTGAGCAACCCCAACTTTCCCAGCCTGCCATATGCTATGAGGACAGGCTGAGGGAGTTTGGGTTGCTCAGCCTGGAGAGGAGAAGGATCTGGGGAGACCTTATAGCAGCCTTCCAGTACCTGAAGGGGTCCTACAAGAAAGATGAGAAGGAACTCTTTATCGGGGAGTGGAGTGATAGGACAAGGGATAAAGGTTTTAAATTGGAAGAGGGGAGTTTTAGATTAGATATTGGGAAGAAATTCTTTACTGTGAGGGTGGTGAGACAGTGGAACAGGTTGCCTAGAGAAGCTGTGGCTGCTTCATCCCTGGAAGTGTTCAAGGCCAGGCTGGATGGGGGCTTTGAGCAACCTTGTCTATCGGAGATGTCCCTGCCCATGGCAGGGGGGTTGGAACTTGATGATCTTTGAGGTTCCTTCCAACTCAAACCATTCTATGATTCTACATACCAGTGAGAGAGGACTGTATAATGTATTGCGATGAAAGAGGTTCTTCACAACATCCAGCCACTCGTGACACTGAGTGGCTGGAAAGAGTCACAAAACAGTCCCTAATGTCCATATAAAACCCTAATCTTGGTATAAAACTGGAGAGAAAGGATCTTTCTGATAAGAAGGTTGATCTCTTGGGATTGAGAATGGTGGAGTACCTTGGAGGAGGCAGGTCGAGAGGATGGGACTGGTGTGGAGCTCCAAGGAGAGCTGTCCAGCACGTGAACAAGTTCTACCAGGAGTGACAAACTCGGCGGGGCTGGCTTGGCCCTCCGCTGAATGTGATGCTAGATAGATGTGAAGTGTCTCACTGGCATGGATCTTTTTTTTCCCCCACCGTCAACTCTTCAGAGAAAGCAGCTGTGAAAATGAGCCAATTGTTTTTCTAGCACTGTCCAAGTTCACGCTGAGTAACTGAGTTGAGGTGTACAAGCCAAGTCCATGACTGTTGTAGAGAAATATGTTCAAGACTGTCTTCTACTAGCTAGTTCCCAAAGCATGAAGGTGATTTTTTTTTTTCCCTCTTTGAAGACTTTTGGGTTGTTGTTTTTTTTTTAAATATGGTAAAAATGGTGTTTGTTCTGTGGTAAAGGATGAATATGACATTATAGCACATGATTAAGATAATGACATTTTTAACCAGGTTTTTTATGTAGATGTTAATTGAAGTATGCATTAGATCTATTTTTTTTGGAACATTGAGCTTATAAAAATTATGAGCTAATGCTGCAAAGAATTTCTTCTTGACTTGTTAAACAAGACTCTTTTCCACTGTTATTTTATTAAGAAAAAAAAATTAGGACTGCTTTATTTTTCTTAGTATGTGGGTATTGGTGGATACAATTTTGGCTTATAACAGATGTTATCAAAAATGCTTTGGTTTAGCATTGTCTATATTTAGGCCTGTGTTATTCTCACAGATTTAAGTACATTTGGTTTTTGTGTCTATCAGGTAACCTTTCATGCTGGAGTGGACTTACTGTTATAGTAGAAGGCAATAAATAATAATTATAAATAATCAGGAGACATTCTGTACTAAATCTGAAGTGCTTATTTATTTTTCAGCACCTACATGTGATACACATTGCCTCCATTCTTTTTTTAATGGTTTCTTTGCTGAATTTTGAAATGTTGCTTTTGTTGGTGTAAACTTTGTGCTTTGTTCTTTCTAGCATAAAACTTCCACCCTTTGAACGTTGGTGAAAAACTAAGTTGAGAAGGATGCCAATGTTCAGTCTGAGTGCTTGAGTATACATTCAAAAAATAAATAGGTTTTCCACAGCAGGTTCTGTTGCAAGTGGCAGGATCTTTGTTGCTTCACCCATCTACTTTGTTCTTTGTGATGCTTGTTTCTGCAAAAGCACCTGCTCCATTTCCTTAATGCTTGGTGGTGGTTTCCTCCGTCTCCTATGCATGTTCAGTTGCTTCCAGAATCTGTTTGGGTTACATGATTTATCACAGAGCAGAATCTGACTGTTGGATTACTGCAGAATGCATTTTAGCAGCGAGGACTTTGGTCTTCTGTTTTGAAGAAATCAGCAACACTCTTTAAAAGAAATATTCTTGGCGCTGTCCTACTTTACTGTGGGACCATTATAAACACATTTTCTTTTTGTACTTACAGAATTCTAATTTAATGATTGAAGTAATGGTGACAAAATACTCCCACGTTATGAATAAATGAATGTGTGAACTACATCTTCTTAGCTTTCATGTGTTTCCAGTCAGCAGAAGCATTCGGCAGGCTTTTGTTAGGGAAAAAAAACGTGATCTGCTGCATACACGCTCTTGGAAAGTGTGTCTGCTTTCTGATTATTTTTTTTCTCCTCTTTTTTTATGCGTGCGTGTGTGCAACCAGGAACATTGACTATAGTAGGAAGCTGAAAAATGTAAGTACACAATTTGGAGTATTATTATTATTTTTTGTCTGGTTATTCCCGTACTTGTCCTGAGCAAGAATTATGTCAGTAAAAACTTAATTCAGATGAGTATCTCTGAAAAGTTCTTCTGAACACAAACCTAACCAGGTTCTGCTGCAAACCTCAGTAGAGCTGCTATGGCAAAGCAGCCTTGCCATAGAAATACAATGGAGAATGTTTGTCTCTGCTTAATTAAGGGATAAAGAATGTGATCTCTGTGCTGTCCGTCATGGTTTTCACTGAGAATGGTCTGACTCACCCATGAAGTGACACTTTTGTAGCCTTTCATGAATATATAGAGATAAAGTAGATTTGCACAAAATGATCCTTACATCTGGATGCAAGTCTTTACTGTCAGATTTGCTAGCTTTCTGTTTATTCTTCCAAAGAAATGAGTATTTTCACAGAAAGACAAATTACATTTAACTTTAATATCTTGTTGATTTAAACTAATAGCAATGATAACAGATCATGTAATTAAGTAGAAAATAAAATGGCTAAACTTTGCTGTTCTCAGAATTAGTTGTTATCCTAAAGCCTAGCAAGCTGTCTGTCCTTTAGTCAGTAGACTGCTATAAAGTAAATTTATATTTGGCTCACATCCCTGTAAACTGCTAGGAAATGCCAAGACCTTTTCCTAATAACTTTGCAAGCTAGTAATCATGACTGCAGGTAAAAAAAATAAATAAACCTGAAAACATATTAAAAAAAATTTATCCTGGCTCTCCTCTCATCATGAGAGTAATGTCTTCTACATCCAGCACACAAAGTTGCAGGGAAGAAGTTCAGCTTTGCCATTTTAGCACCCTTGTGGGCACTGGCTAAATATCTTTGTATGGATGTATTGTTTTAAAGATAAAGTTTCAAAAGTATCCTCCTACAATGTGCTTGTAGGCATTAGATGCTTTCCAGGTGCATGATCCTGCAAACTCGGCTGACAGCCAGTCAGAATTGCTTGCAAATGTGACATTATTTGGAGGGAAAAAAAAAATAAAAAAAATGGATAAATAAAGGAAGAGGAGAGAAAGTGATCAAATGCTAGCAGAAATAAATAAAAATACCACAAACCATCATCAGAGAACTGAATGGCAAAATGAATTGGACACTTTCCTGGTTGCTAGGAATACTGTATTTGCAAGTGTTTTCAATTAACTTGAAAACATGTACTGTAAGAATTTCTTACATAAATTTGTTGAGTAGTGCTGGTTGAAGGAAAACAGCTCAGATAAAGGTTATTTCAAGACAAAAAAAATCAATATTGGCAAAACCACCTCCCTTCCCTCAGCACAGTAGTATCAATTTGGATATTATTTTAAAAACAAGGGAAAAAATCCTGAACTTCATTAAAAATGTTATTTGGTTATTTCATGGCATGTATATTATTTATAAACTAAAGGGAAATTTGAACTATATTTAAATATAAAATATAATATATTTTACATTATGCACCACGGTTATTTTTAAACAAGGGATCTGTATGACACGTGCTGTAGCCTTTTCTGGCAGGGCCTCAGCTGAAGTGCTGTGTGTGATTTCAGACTTCACACTTAAATTAAAAAAGGGGACGTTAGAGAAAGTCGATGAGAAAAGGTTAATCAGAAGTCTTAACGTGACTGAGGAGGAAGCACTGAGGGAATGTGGGTGCACGTTTTAGGGAAGAAGAGTCTGACAGAGATGTCTGTCACCAACACCTCCTTGGGATTTCTCCTAGTCCAGTTTTCTTTAGTTTACTATATAATATGAGTTACATGGCCCTATCCTGTAAAAACATTAAATGCTGTATTTCAGTTTATTTAACTTTTTTGAGACAGTTAATGGCAACTATTCTTTATATTGGTTGCACATCTTTTCCACATCAAAAGATTTCCTGTTTGTTCTGCAGCTAAGTCCTTTGCAATGTCATGGAATACGTAGATGTAACAAGCATTGAATGAGAAAAAGCCCAAAGTTCTGAGGTGATGGTTTGGCATTTTTAACTAGTGCAAAACACTGAACTGCCTTTGACGATCAGTTTCCAGTCCAAATTGCTGCTGTGCAGGTACCATTAAAGACATTGCTTTAAGTGGAGACATATGTGGGTGCAGAGAAGAGCTGTTTGCTTTCCCTCCATGATATAAGTGGTTTTGGAGGTGGTGTATTTGACCATCCTGAGCATCTTAATTTCTCCTTTCCTAAAACAAGTGCAGCACCAGCAGTGTCAGATCAGATTTCTTTGCTACCCAGAGGAGTGAGAGGGCACATAAACATTTGCAAGAGCAATTCTTGGCTTTTTTTCCACACTGGTTTTGAAGTGACTTTTGAATTATGGTGAGACATCAGGTCAGAACTTGAATGAAACCACTAATTCTTTCCGCTTTAGTCTGATAGAAACAACCTGATGCTCACAGATTTTGATTAATCTTGGGCTCAGCATTTTTTAAGGTAGTAGGAGGCTGGAAGTAACTGTTCCCTTGTCATCTGGTTAATTACATTAAGATGATTAAAAATGGAACTACCTTTTATGTCCTTGAAATAGGCAGGCACACATTTCAGATGTTTTATTTATTCCATTAGTCTCATCAGTTTTAACTAATGACCAGTACTATTAGTACTCTTTAAGGATTTTTTTTCCTGTTGGATTTACAAACAGATATATTTATAAGTGTGTCTTCTGGACAATTTCAAATCTCTCACCTAGTTTTTCTATTCAGATTTATTTTTACTGTTTATTTTCCAGGCAGACATGACAGTTTTGGGGTTTATTTTTATAAAAATACCAGAAAAATGATGTGTTAAGTTACATACCTGTAGAACTGTTTAAATTTTGGTAGTTGCCCAATGTATTTATGTTTAACCACTGACAGACACTTTCCTTTCAATTCTGATTTGTAACAATGTAACCTTGTGCTGCTGTGCGGTTTAGAATAAATGAAATATGGTGAAGAGGAAGTAAATTTAACTAAGTAACTGTGTAGATGGCTTCAATTAATTCTTATTAACTTCTGCAGGTATTAGTCACCATTTATTGGCTAGGGAAAGCGGCAAACAGCTGCACGTCATATAGTGGATCAACCCTGAACCTGAAGGAGTTTGAAGGTTTGCTGGCACAAATGAGAAAGGTATCTTTTTGTTATGTTTTGGGAATGAAAATTTCGTTTGAATTATTACTCCCGTAAATAACCTGTTTGTTACTCAATATGAAAGAAGTAAGGAGATGGAGTACAAATTACTTAGTGAACCCCCACCTCCTTTGAAAAGGTTTCTGACTCTGACTCTACCAAGCCACGAACACAACTTTTTTTTGGCAGCCAGCTTTGTGGTGGTATCAGTGATGGAGCACGTGATGTCAAACTGGGCTTTAGAATTGTCACGTGGCTCTGTCATCATCATTTCTATAGATTTTTGGTTTGAATTATTTTCATTTATGACACAGTTTCGGCCAGAAGAGCTGAGACCCAGAAGTAAGCTGGCAGAACTCATAGGAGCAGAGGTTTTTCTTCTTTAAAACATTCAGTCTCATGGGCAGCTCTTTTGTTTTTAAGTTGCGACATAAAGCATCAAACCAAAGTATCTAAATAAAGCTGAAGGGTAGAAGGAGGAGAACTGTTTCACCAAGGGCATAGTTATGATCAATCTGTGTTTTGGCAAGTTCTGAATTCTGGCTGCAGTCATATTTGGTGGTTTATGATGGACTGAGCTCTGTTGGAAAGGAAAACTTGTGATTGCTGTAGGGTGGTTTGGGGACTTTTGGTTGAGTGCTCCAGCATGCCCTGGACCTTGACATGGGACACTTAACCTCAGTAATGGTTAGTGTTGATGTGCAAGCATGCATTTACTGGGGATGGAAGGGGCAAGGAGCAGGCATGTAAGAAGATGGCAGCACCTGGTGCTAGCATTGCATGTGTTGTACATACTGCTCACAGAAGTCCATGCAGATATGTTCTCCAGCCCACAGAGAGCTTTGTGCCTGCTACTCCCTCCCCATTTCATGTAATCTCCACGTCACCACAGGCAGTAAGGTTTCAGCACCACGGGAGACTCTTTGCTCTCCTTGAGCTTTGTGCTATTGCATCAACACCAGCTGGAGCTCTTCATTCTGGGGTCTCAAAGGACCGTCACTGGATTGCCGCTGGAGAGGAAGAAGTATCTGGCTGACTGACAGCAGTTCCTACACCCCAGAGTGACCAGAGCGCTTTAACTAGATGGGTAAAGTCCCTCTTTGTGAGTCTAGTTCCTGTGAACAAGAAGGTGGAAATGGAAAGGAAAAGAAAACATCCTGCTTTTCTGTAGAGGTTTATTTTGGTCTTCACTTGAAATGACCTGCTGTTGTCGCTTGGGACTTTGCTACTCGTGAGTGATGTGACTGAGACCAAGCAATACAGAAATTAAGTTAATTCTTGAGTTGTTTCCAAATACAAGATGCCGGGAAGGAACACTCCGCTCTCCAAAGAGTCTGAAAGGTGAAACAAAGACAGACAAGGGAGCTAACACAGAAAAATTGCCGACGGGCAGGCTGTTAGAATGTTAGTGCTGCGTGGTACCATGGTTTATTTTTTAATGTTTAATCTCACAGCATGAGGCTCCTCTTCTTCCAGGTGATGTTTACTCCTCAAACTAATCATCAGAGCATTTTGCAGGTCCCACATTGAGCCCTCTTGTGGGATGAAGCGGGCTGGGGCCGAAAAGCAGTGTTCTCCGGGCAGCTGGTGACCATGGAGTGCTTGGCTGGGCAGTGCAGAGCCCTGCAGGTCAAGGACAAAAGCAAGAGGCTGGGACTTGATTTGTTGCAGATGTTGGAGCTGGGAGAGGAGTAGAGATCTCATAAAAGCTTGAAAGCTATATATTCCTTTAATGTAAGAACAGAGCACTTTACAGTCCTGAAAAGTCTTGTTTAGGTGGTACCTGTTACAAGGGCTGCCGGCGACTTATTTTAAGGTCACCTCCCTACTCCTGTACCCCTGCAGTATTTCCCATTGGCAAATGTGGGCTTGTCTGTTACTGAATTTGAGGAGGATTTGGTAGTAAAATAGAACATGTTAATCATGCTGTGCAACACTCTGATGTTCTTTATAGCTGAGCTCAAGTGATGAAAAGACACTTTATCACATTCTCTACTGGCATTTTTTTTCCACAGAATTTAATAATTAAACTGGCCATAAATTCAGTCTGGTTTAGTTCTTCTGTTATAAGTCTTCTCTGCCCTCCTTTTTTAATAAGCAAATCAAAGGACAGCTCAGATGTAAGTTGTCTCGGACTCATCTTTTTCTACTTCTCATACTGAAAGAGCTATTCATTTCTAATTTTATTTATGCCACTCTGTTTTTAATTTCATTAACTCTTTGGCTATGCATTCCTCTGTACTTTTAAACTAGAAATTCCCAATGACAAAATGCCCATGGCTTTTTGATTATATTTAGCGGGTGGGACTTCCTGGAGAGAAATCCATCTTGTATTTGGCAGTCACACTTTTATGACCGCTCAGTGACACACACTGTGTTTTTAATTAGATAACATAAAAGACGAATGTGCTGTTGTGTGTCGTGTTATGGTGTTATCAGTCCTGCAGATAACCACTTTCTTTTTCCTATTGATAACATTTGGGAGATGACGTTGGCTCAGAGCAGGACAAGTACCCGTCTGTGAGACGGCGTAGGGCTGGGAGAGCGGCTTTGCCAAGGGGAAGGCTGTGAGGAACGTGTTTACAGAAATCTAGGATCCCCTCCTGGTGCCTGCCTCCTAATTCCTGGTGAGCGGCATGCAAAATTAACATCAACAGGCCTTTGAAAAGTAGGGCCTGCAGAACTCATTAGTTGACAATTGGAGTGTTTTCAGGCTCCGGGAGACAGTGAATGCGGGACGGGGCTTTTTGCCTGAGTTTAAGTCCCTGTAGCAGCTGAGCGGTTCTGTGTCCTTCAAATACAGTAAGTTAGGAAAATGGAAGTGTGCCTGAAGATTGAGAATAGCTGATCGGTATGAAGGGATGAGGGGATTTAGGGAATTTGGATTTTTAAAAAGATTTTTGGATCATGTCACAAACGGGATTTTGGTAGGATTTTTAGATTTGTTCCTGGGTGTGTGTGTGTAACTCATGCAGATTTCAGGGAGATTGATCTTTGTTGTCTAGTGTTTCTATCAGTATTTTAGTTCACTAGGCAGGACTGTGGAAGGAAATGACATAGGATCCCATTACTACTTTCTTAGATTAATTTTATTTGTTTTTAGAAAAAACCTTTCACTTCAGTTTGCAGCGAGGTTACTTACTGACATTACCACAGTTTAACTTGGCCTTAGGAGACCTTTGCCGCTGCCCTTAATGTGGTATTTTGGCAGCATAATAGTGAGTGGCACTAATTAAGCCTTCTTCCTGAAAAGTCTGCAGGACCTTGGGTCTGATCTCCCTGTCTTGCTTCGAGCCTCCCTCTTTTCCAGCACGGAAGCTTTGGTGTGTTCCTGCAGGGCTCTCCTCCTTCCATCGCTTCTTCAGCAAACCCGCTTTCTTGTAGAGGTGACCTTCCATGGTGCACTGTGATGTTCTTGATTGATTTTCTCATTGGCAATATTAGTAACGGGTAAAACCTTAGCAGTCAAGGACAGTGGGAGCTGTGCTCAACATAGCCATTGTGCTCCAGCTAGTGGTAAGCAGGGGGTGCTTCTTAATTAGGAATTAATATTCAAATGCTTCTGGGAAAAAAAAAAAAAAGAAAAAGAAAAAAAAAATCACATTCCAGCCTCTTTGGGTCGCAAAATGTCAGTCTGATAATGGCACCCACATCTCTGACTTTACTTACTGTCAGGGGAGAAAAAAACAGATTTATCTTTGCATAAAAGTAGTTATTTTTGTTTTTTCTCAGCTTGTGCGATTGTAATTAATGTTAAGACGCTCTCTAAAACAAGGGATTTATTATAATGCAAGGGTGAGGATGGCTTCTATTGACCTTTTCCTCTGGTGGAGTTTCAGTGTTTTAGTATGTGCTGCTTGCACTGGAAAGAATTTATAATCACAGGGCTGTCAAAGACAACCATTGTTCTCCCTGCTCTGAACATGTGGGTCAGCTACAAGTGCTTTCATATCCCCCAGAGCCAGGAGCTGGCAAAGAGTAAAGAGCACAACTGAATTCTTCTGAGGCATCAGGAAAAGCATTTTGCATATTTTTCATTGCTGATTGCTTCAGAAAGACATCCCTCTTTCATAACAGGAATTTCTCTTCAAGGTAGAGGGAGGCTGGGGCACACTGCTTCATTATTTTGCCGAGCTGAAGCAGCAACAACAAATGCTGTCTGCTGATGTCCCGGCCAGATACAATAGATGGGCAGGGGAAGGGGGGGATCTTTTGGAAAGCAGCAGACTTAAACCTGACGCAGACACGATGTTAAAATCGTAGTGCCTTTGCCTGTGCTATGGACTATGGACGACAAGTCAAGTTTCAGGTTCCTTTTGGTTTTGTTCGGTTTGTTAACTTGCCTGTTGCAACATGGACGACAAGTCAAGTTTCAGGTTCCTTTCGGTTTTGTTGGGTTTATTAACTTGCCCGTTGCAACTTTTTTCTCAGTTCATGGTACTAATCTAATGAGCGGGGTTTCCTCTTAATCAGCATAAAGTTGGGGTTTATTGCAAGCTTGCACTTTTGCTTCGAAGGGGAGAAGGGGCAGAAAAGAAGGTAACCCTTTTTTTGGGGGGAGTAGAAGGGGCAGAAAAGAAGGTAACCCTTTTTTTTGGGGGAGGAGTTTTTTGTTTGTTTTTTTTTTTTGGTGTTTGGGAAGATGCTTTGTTGCCTGCTGTGTGATGGATCTCGCGGGTATGTCGGTGGCTTCTTTATGAAGAGGTACCTGCTGTGCTCCCGTGTAGGAAACGGAGGATATCGAGAGCCCGAAGCGCAGCATTCGCGACAGCGGCTACATAGACTGCTGGGACTCGGAGCGCAGCGACTCCCTCTCCCCCCCTCGCCACGGCAGGGATGATTCCTTTGACAGCCTGGACTCCTTTGGCTCTCGCTCGCAGCAGACACCGTCTCCAGATGTAGTGCTCAGAGGGAGCAGTGATGGTAAGTACCTGTCACCCTGCAGCACACGCGGAACGCTGTGACACGGAAACAAAATTTGGGGAGCGAATGGGCCATTGGGAAGCAGGACGCAGCCTCTGGATCGTGCTAATCCGGTGGGGGAACTTCTCTGTGAATGCTGATTTGTGCTGCCCGAGGTTTAGATGATTTTGCCAACAACTTGAAGTCTGTCTCGGTCAGGGTAGCGTAGCGTTGGAAAATGAGTTACATCATTCCAGTGTAATTTTACGATGGGGAGAGTGCTTTTCTGGGTTACGGTGTAAGGGGATGTTATGCAGACTCATTTTAACTTATAAACTAGGCTGGAGCAAGAAATAAAAAGGCAGGAACAAGGGAAATATTGAACTGAATAAAGTGCTGCCTAAGTAAACCCATGGCAGATAGATGACGTAGAAATATCTTGGCGGTGTCTGATACCTGACAGAGTTTTGAAGTCTGATGTACAACATCTTACCAAATGCCTTTTTTTTTTTTTGTGGTATTTAGAAAATTGGGTAAATTAATAGCTCCCAGCATGAGAGCTGTGGCCATGTTTGTACACCTTTGAGTGAGGACATGCTGCTCTAGGCTTACAGAAGGGGTGCTGCTTCTCTGCCTTTCTTCTCTTTCTCCAGAGGGTTCTAGGGGCTTGCAAACAGAGCAAGCTGGATGAGGAAGGATTTGCTAGGGGCTGGTGTGGAGCATGCACTTAGGTTACCTACCTGTTGTGAGCAAGGTTCTGGTTCAAAAGGATGCTTGATTGAGGCTCCCCCTGAGCAGTTACATTCCCAATGAACGGATGAATCAGTCAGACTTCATCATCAGATGAAGTTACGTTCCACACATGAATCACTTCTCCTTAGTAATGTTATTTATTGAATAAAAAAAAAAGGAAGGCCAGAAAGACTTTTTGGTAGAAACCAGATGTTCATACCATCATTTTGGCAGTGTGAAAGAAACTGGTGCTAATCATAACCGGACACATGAGAGATTTCCTGAGGTGATGGGGAACTCCTTAAAACTGAAAAGCTGGCAGGGAGAGCTGGTATTGAAGTTGAATTACGAAAGAGCCGCGGGGAAAGCAGGGCTAAGATCTGTTCTGCTGTTTTGAATGGAATTGGGGCTGTTGCTGGTTGACCGTCCAGAACCAGCTACTGGGTTTGATTCCCTGAAACAGCCTCATGCCCCCTCAGACACTGAACACTGCACAGTCTCCACATAAAAGATTTTTCTGCCTCCCCATATGAGACAGGAGTGTGGTGTTGGCAAGCAGGGACACCTCACATGTCCTAATCAAGATGTGTTGCTCCGTCCTGAGTGCTCAAGGAGTGTCCAGTGTCCCTGTCTACTTGGAACTGGTGGGCAGCCAGTTACATATGTCCTGTAGCTGCTTCTTATCAACTTCTGCTGTATTAGCAGATTTTGGTAAGGTTATGTGGTTGTTTATTTGCCACAGCTAAGACGTACTGTCTTGTCACATTCTTGAGTCCATAACACAGAATAAGATGCAAACACACAAAGCTTGTTCTTAAAAAAATAAATGAGTCTTTAACTGTATCCAGACCCATGGTACATGCAGATGGTGTGTGCACACGTTTGACTTGTCCAGACGGCCCTTTCTAATGTGTCCCATTTTCCCTGCTTGCTCCTGCCATAACTTCACAGCTGTCTCCTCCAAGAGCTGCAGGTGAGGCGTAGCTTGGCTGACCTCTTTCCTTTCGAACCTCGTCCTGTGGCCCCAGCAGGCCAGTGTTTCACTCAGCTGCGTGTAGTGTCTGAGAGAAATAATGTTTACATAAAGTTGGATGGAGGAAAAGATTCTTCTTGCATTACTTCTCTCTCCGTTCAGATCGAAGCTTTACAAACCCAATAAAATGATAGCCAAATAAAGCTGTAATTCCTTCCAGTTCCAGAAAAAAAAATGAATGAATGGAGATCACGTAGGTGATCCTAAGGTGATGATTACTTTAGGTGGAAACAGTAAGTAGTACTACCTTCACAAATGTCATCTGTGATTAGCTCCACTGTTTAGGAACTGCTCTGGTGTCCTATGCGGACCCTGTCCCTTGGCAAAAAGCAAACAAAACCAGTGGTAGAGCAAAATGGTTTGTTTAAAACACGGGGGAATTTCAGACTGACCTGCCTGTAGGGTTGCTAATATTCTCCAGAATGAATTAAATCCCCTGCTTGGCCGACAGTTGTGCATGGATCCCTGTATGAAGGCTCTGTGCGTGTCTGGGGTGTATAACTGCTTGTTACAGGTTGTGGAAACTGGCTGCTGCTTCTCCTACTGGGAAATACAGAACAACAAAGTTAAGATTATAAATGTAGAGCACAGCTTCATCTTCCAGTTGGTGCTTTGGCTTCAAGTGCTGCTTTTTTTTTTTTTTTTTTTTTTTTTCAAATTTAAGCTGAAAATAATTTCACGCGTAAAATATGAATAATTAAAGAAGCTGTTTGTCTTTGAAGTATTCAACTTGGGGATGCTGGAAGGCACATCAGTAATGAGGGAGAGGAATCTGTTCTAATCCCTGTGCTGCTGTGGTTATCTATTCCAGCATTTCTGTCTGCCAGTTCAAGACTGGTTTTCATGTGATACAAAAATAAACACCAGAACAAAGTCAAGAGCAAACAGAATAGCAAAGAACAGTAAGGGATCTTTTAATTTTCTTTTAGCTCCTCTGTGGCACTGCTAAGTCTAATGATATTACAGCTCTTCAAACCTCAGTTGTCCTCAGACACCTACGGTTCTGTGGTCATGTCTCCCCTTTTGTTTAGACATAGACTCAGGTTACCAATCATGGTCCTTGCTATCATGTGCTCTTAACCAAAATTGTTCAAGCAAAAGATTACTGGCAAAAAGTGCAACGTGATTTTTGTCTAACTAGCTCATTTCCATTGTGTCTTGTCTTTTCTTACTGTTCCCTTTCACTCTTCTTCATCTCTCTCCAATCAAACATTGAATAACTCAATCTGCTGCAAAAGCTCTTTGCAAATAACATTCCTAGCATATTTAGACCTCTTTTCCTCCCCTCACTTTGAATTATCCACAAGCTACTTGCGATTTTTATGACTTCATTGTTTTCAGTTGTTCATTAGGTAGCTCAGTGAATTAGCCAGTAATTTACTAGCATGGTGAATTAGCAAGAGGACACAACCTGGGTGGCTTCCCCTCACCCCAGAGAGGGGAACAGCTATTGCGTAGGCAAGTGTTGCAAAGGGACCAAGGGACAGAGAGATCCAAAGCTGGGAGGAAATGGTGGGAGAAATGGCTGAATGTGCTCCCTTTCATTCTTCAAGCCCGAGCCTGTGGTGATGTTACACTGCTGGGAGAGAACTATTTACGTAACTTCTTGGTCAATTACTTTAAAAGGCTCATGATGGTGCAGGGAATCTTGTGAATATCTATGAAGCCCTTCCAAAAGGCCTATGAGGGCAGTTCCATTGCAAATGGTCATTAAGGTATTTGTCCTGCCATTGGGGAGTTTTGTTTTCAAGTTGGAAAAGTCTTGCCTGAGTTTCTGTGAATAAGTTTATTTTTTTTAATGGGTTGTAAGTATCAGGAAGCTTCAGTCATTTGAACAGAATAAAGTAGTCACTCAGTTCTCTTTATCTCCCATCTTTTTCTATGTAACTCTTAATTTTTCTCACTCACCTTATTTCTTTTCTTTCCCAACAAGTATTCTTCAGTCTTTGCTGTACTGATCTAACCTCTAAATCCTGAGATCCCTTCCTTCTCTCCTTGCCCTTTTCCATTGAGGATCAAGTCTCTTCCTCTGTTTTGCAGTGTGCTGGACTGATTGACCAGGCAACTGGTGAGACTGGAGAGAGACCATCTGAGTCTTCTGATTTATAGTAGCTGATGCTTACTCTTAGATTTTGATCAAAGCTGAAGCTGTCTGCGTTCAAAATGCCCTTTAGTATGTGTCTGTAGAAACACCCACAGATTCCTGTGACCTATGACTGAAGGTGGTTTTTTTCAGGGGTAGAAAATAAGGGTTGATGGAACAACCTGTTTACTGCCTGTGTATATAATATGGCTACTACCTTCAGTGACTGATTTTAAAATATAAATGCAGGTAAAAGTGGCTTCATTTTTTGGTGTTCACATGCTACATGTAATTTTTTGTGCTGTCTTCTCTGATTTAGAATTTAAAAAAACAAACCAAAAACCCCAAAGAAACAAAAAAATCCAAAAACCTGGATGGAAGTGAAAAGAAGTGGGATTTTTTTTTTTTCTTCTTCCTCACTAGGGAGAGGAAGTGACTCAGAAACTGACCTGCCACACAGAAAGATGCCAGATGTGAAAAAAGATGATATGTTGGCGAGGAGGACCTCACACGGTGAACCTAAATCAGCTGTGCCTTTTAACCAGTACCTCCCAAACAAGAGTAATCAGACTTTCTATGTACCCGCTCCGCTTCGGAAAAAGAAAGCTGAACGAGAAGAGTACCGAAAGAGCTGGAGCACAGCAACTTCACCACTAGGAGACAGACCTTTCAGGTAAGACCTGCCTGGCCAACTACTCCCTTCCTCAGCGATGGTGTTTTAACATGGTGCCTAACTTTTGTTCTTTTCAGAAGAGGTATGAAGCGAATGTTGCTGTAGTAAATCTCTTGCTGAGATGGTGCTGATATATTGTTGGTAGCAATTGGCAAAGGTGGTTGTAGAAGAGCAATGAGTGAAAAATCATTGCCTTGATGTTGTTATTGTTTACTATACAATGCAGTGTATAGCTTGTAAGGTGGTTGTAGAAGAGCAATGAGTGAAAAATCATTGCCTTGATGTTGTTATTGTTTACCATACAGTGCAGTGTATAGTTTGCGTTTCACAAGATGTTGGTTAATACAAATACCGTGCATGTTGACTCAAAACCAGAGCTGGACAAAAATGTTCTGGATGATCCGTCGAAACTCTCAAGACAGTTACTTACTGACAAATGACACTTATAAGTAACGTTTGATGTATCCAATCAAAATAGGTTATATTTTTGCTATGTTTTTAAAAATCAATTTATTTGTGTTATACACCAGTACCGTTTATATAGCCGTGACTGTGTTTCTGCATGCTAGTTTTGTCAACTGATACGTCACTTGATTTGGCCTAAGAGGCAACTTCCATTAAAAAGCATAATTATCTTCCTGGATCATTCATCAGAATATCCTTCGGCGTCTCAATATCAACCAAATGTGTCTCTAGTAAATAAGTGTATATATTTCAGGTGTGACATACCTTAAACCACCTTGTATAATTCAATAGCAAACCCCACCCTGAAACCATAGAAGAGGAACAGAATGAAACATCAGGACTGTGTGAGAAGGAGGAAGTGGGCTCCATGGCTCCTGAGGAAAGCTCCCTTGAAAATCAAGTAGGTTTGAATCAAAATGAAGGAAACTCCGTAGACCAGTCTCCTTCATGTAGTGCAAAAGAAACACCAGCACCCAAGGGGAAAGACGCAGAAGAGATCAGGAAGCTCAGAAGACTGGAACAAGCTGGCATTAAGGTCATGTCAGCAGCCCAGCGCTACGGCAGGTTAGCCCAACGGTGTGGGAAATGGTGCACGCTTCACATTTCTAGGATTGCCTGAAGTGTGGGTTTCCCTCAGTCCGCTGTGATTTCACTTCTCCTAACAAAAACCCGGTCTGCTAAACACTCACCACTGCTAGGGAAGGTCTTGGTCTGAAAAGGCGTTTGATGTGGCAGCTGTGGATTGCAGAGTTGTATGATGCTAACTGCATTTGTGTGGAGAAATTGCATCGTCTGACAGCATCGTGTAAACAAACTCCAAGAAAAGTTCTACACAGGCTACTTGTCACCTCCCACCTAAAGCTTTCTTGCATTTAATAAAAAATACATATAAATGTACATTAAAAGTGCCTTGTTTAGGCAAAAGTTTCAGAAACTCACTTCTTGGCGGTGGGATGGTTTAGTTTACTGCACCACGCTTTTTATGGGTTTAATATTTTTAGCTGTGTTAATAACCAATGCCTTTATTTTTAATGGCAGGAAGTATAAAAGTACAGTGCTTGTTAACACATGTACCAGTTAAAGCATGGAGGCATAGTTCAGCAATTGTAATTTGACTGACTTTGGCATGGAGTATCAGTAGTTATTCACTTATTACCTGTGTGTTATTTATTTTTGGATGTTGTTCAATTTGGTTATTTCCTGTTCTTTAACTCAAGAGCTGAATGATGGCTAGGCTCGCTGCCCATGCCTTTCCATCATCTGATATTGGATCCTCATGAAAAATCTCTTTCTCATGGGGATGGCCCCAAAAACAGAGATTTTAACCAACGCATTAGAAGACTAGGCTCTAATAAATGATCAAAATGGCTTGGCTGAAGAGTAGTGTTCTCCCATCTAAAAGTGTCCAAGTCACATCCGAGTGTCCTCCCATCTAAAACATTTTATTTTGGATTGTGGAGCAAAGTGAGTACTTTAGCAGATGCTGGTTTACAGTCTGGGCTATGAAGTGTTGTGGCAAAAAGCACAGCTCACATGTGATACAGTTTGTTTATCAGCACGGGGAAGCTTGTCTGTGGCCATACACAGATGTGGCCATATGCAGTTAAAACAGTCACAGTATATATGCTGCCATATGTCCTCTTTTCAGGTTTGCTTCAATCTGATATTGGATCCTCATGAAAAATCTCTTTCTCATGGGGATGGCCCCAAAAACAGAGATTTTAACCAACGCATTAGAAGACTAGGCTCTAATAAATGATCAAAATGGCTTGGCTGAAGAGTAGTGTTCTCCCATCTAAAAGTGTCCAAGTCACATCCGAGTGTCCTCCCATCTAAAACATTTTATTTTGGATTGTGGAGCAAAGTGAGTACTTTAGCAGATGCTGGTTTACAGTCTGGGCTATGAAGTGTTGTGGCAAAAAGCACAGCTCACATGTGATACAGTTTGTTTATCAGCACGGGGAAGCTTGTCTGTGGCCATACACAGATGTGGCCATATGCAGTTAAAACAGTCACAGTATATATGCTGCCATATGTCCTCTTTTCAGGTTTGCTTCACTGTTGTCAATCTGTAATGAAACAGTGATTTTGTGTGGTAATGGGATACTTTTTAACAAAGCCAAATACTAGTGAAGCACTGTTGTCAATCTGTAATGAAACAGTGATTTTGTGTGGTAATGGGATACTTTTTAACAAAGCCAAATACTAGTGAAGAGGAACTATCAGTCATAAATTAGTCCTTCAGGCTGAGTTAGTTTGCTAGTTGATCAGGAACCCATAAACCAGTAGGATACTACCAGTTCTAGTTTGATACTAATCCTGTTCTGAGTCCAAGGCTGTAGAATTAATATTAGTAATGTAATAATATGTAGTAAAGCGTAGTAATAGCTTGTGTTTAGCATTGTGTTTAGCACAACAAGTAGCATTGTTTGCCTTTGCATTTGGGGGATGCTCACCATGTTATCTGAGGGTTCCTTTTCCAACCCTGTGCTTGATCTGCTGGATTGATCTCCACAGAAGAAACACACGTGAATCGAATGTGTGGTTCTGTAGCATGAAGTCCTTTCCTTGGGCAATCTGTTGTCCTGACAGGGCTAAAGGAGAAGGGAACATAAATAACAAACCATTTTTCCCGCCTTGCTCACAGCAGAAGCAACTGCTGGAATTTTGCTGCTGGAAGAAGGAGGTGCTGCTGATTTTCTGCCCCAGCTGAGGGTCAAAGAGCAGAGCTTTGTAACCCAAGCTTCACCCTAGTGAAGTAGGAGCCTGCTGCTTGGCATTGTAGGAAGACAGCAGAAAAGGCACTTGGGTCAGAGGTCTGTAAGGAAAATTATTTGTGTGTGTAAGTGGAAGAATAGTGGATGAGGAGAAGGGAATAGTTCAGTAGTGACACTTTAGGATACAGGGGAGCATTTGCTAATCTCTCTTAATGTCTCGTTCTCATTCCCTGTTCTTTGAACCTATCAACTTTCTCTCTCCTCTTCTTGGCATCAAATTCAAGTTTCTGTGCACTAATGGCATTGAGCAGTTCTCAGTCCCTCCTGCTTCTGTATTCTGATTTTATTTTTTTTCTTTCGCCCCTCTTACCCCTCAGCTTCTTATGGTGCCAGCCTCTCCTTTTTTTTTCACCTGAGGTTGTCAGTTGTCTTCCACTTGCTCTCAGTTGTTTACAGGCTGTTTCCTCTCAACATTTTGACCTCTGGAGGACACCCACTGTGACTTTGAGTTCTACAAGGCATCTAATTGTTCCTAAAGTTGAAACTCAGTTGGGGACCTTTCTGGTTCCGGCACAGGAAGGATTTGAACTTGTATGCAAATGCATCTTTTGCTTGGAATCTAAGTACTTATCTCCATTACTGTAGCATGTTCTAGGAAAGGACTTCATTGAACTAGATGCTATACAAATGCATGCCAGAAAGCATTGCCCCTTCCAAAAGGAGTATATTGTGTCTTTATAGCATGTTATTTTATTGGTATGTGACCCTCCTTGCTTGCTTGTTGTCTGCATCTGTCTTTTATTTATGCTATTGTATCTGAAAGATAACAATCATGTTCATGGAGACTCCCTAAAAAAAGGAGGAGAATTAAGTCTGTTCTACTAAGTGACAGAGAGGGGGAGGGTAAGAGAGAAATGTGAGCAAATGAAGAATTATTGGCATGTTCATTGCAAAGGGACATAGGCTCTTATCTTGACAATTCGTAAGTGTGTAAAACCCTTTCGTTGTTCTGAAATGCAATAGAAGGCTACACAAACCTGTACGAGATTGTGCTTCAGGGAGTGGAAACCACTCATGATCTGACACTTTAGAAGCACCTACTATACCAGCATGGACCTGTGTGGTGTTTCTGGAAGGTCTAAGGCTGGGTATACAAGAGCAATTTCCAAATCTCCAGGGAATTCTGGTCCACTGCAAGCTTGAAATCTACAGTCTTCATTATCTCTATAGTGAAGTGGCCTTAAAAGGTACTTTTCAGACAGTCACAAACTGATTCAGGAGACCCCAAAATGTCACAGCTAGTCTCTGATCCCATTAAAAATAAAATGTAAATGAATGGAAAATATTCTTAACCTAGAAACTGATAGCTGAAGTGTAGGTAAATACTGAAAGCTGTAAGTTCTTCGGTTATTCATTACAATGACTCATCATTATTCTTTTGAATATTATAACTCTGTATTTTCTGTTGCCAAAACCACCCTTCTCAAATGCTACATTTGATATTCTCAAACTTCAATAGCAGCGGTGGACCTGAGGCTGAAAAATCTAGTAGTTTTTACTGAATAGTCATTTTGTTATACATAGCTCTTAAAAACTAAAAGCATAAAACAATATCCCCAACCTAACTCATCTTACTGATTTTCATTTAAGAAGTAACTGTAAAGAAGATTTAATGCAGTATTATGGGATCCCCTTTATGTACAGGGTTCTGAAAATTATTTCCAAATTGTTAGATTTCAAAAAAGGGTAATGGTACCAGTAGTAAAGTCTGATTAAAAAAGTGAAGTTAATCATATTTGCTCTGGCTTATTTGAGAGAAAAAGTTCCAGTGTGGTGCGTGTGACTTTTAGATAACGCTTTAGGCACAAAGGAAAACAGTTAAGACACTGCATCTACTTTGGATCAGTATATTTTTCTTGTACTAGGGAAACAAAAGATGTCTTAGGAAACCATCAATGGAAAATTGGACTCTTTCTCTGCTCATCTTGAACTTACTGTATTGCAGGTTTACAAAACAAATTGGATTTGGGCAAATTATACTAGTGTATTGACAACCTGTGATTTAGAACTGAGTGATGCAATATGCCTGTCCAGGGGTGAAATTTGAACCTGAGGATGACCTTGTAGGCTTGTTGATTTTTGTGTGTACAAGAGACAACATCCTTAGTAAACTTCTTACCATGTTATTTTAGGGAAGAAAGAGTAGAAATTGTTGCTATGAGTGGAAGCTAAGGGATAGGACAATACTTGCTGATGGAGAGTTGGAAAGGTGGAGCACTGCAAAGCCTTTGGCTAATTTGAGAGCGTGCTCTCCATGTGGCTAGGGGAGGGGGTCCTCTGCGTTGTGGCTTAAGGTGAAGGCAGGTGGTTTCATCTTGTTCCTCTGTCCTCCGAGGCCTGGGCTGGGCTGACCCGTCAGGGATGGTTTATGGCTTCCCCATAACTTTCTCCGGCAATTTTGTTTGAGCAGTACTTTGAAAGGGCAGTAAAATTTGTAAAACAAGTGCTGTATATAGTGGGCTTGCAGGGCTTTAAAAGGTTTTTAAAAAGCAGCTAATTATAGCACTACTGTTTTCTTTTGTAGATGAGAAGCTCAAAGCAACCTCTGAGCCATTTAGATTTGCTTTCTTAATGTCACTCTGTTTAATCCTTTGTGATGCCTCCTTTTTCCCTTTGTGTAGGAAGGTGTGCTATATGAAAGAGGAAATGCGAGACATTTGCACCCTACAAAAATACTGTCTGGAACAGTCTACTACTTGATATCCAGCTTTCTAAAATATCAATAAATAATGGTTTGATTTTTATAGGGGAGAGTCATGTAGCTCTTGCCAGCTGTCTTTTCAGTGTGCTTAAGAGTATTGACTGTTACAAGCTAAAATAAGCTTAATTATTCTAGGTACCAGCTGTCAAGGGTCTCTATTGTTGTAATCTTCAGTAACAACAAGGCTGTGTTGATACCAGTCTTGTTTCTGACCAAGGCAGGTGGCAGTGTGTTCCAGCACACCAGTACCATTGGCAAACTGGTGCTGTCATAGGTGCTATGTGTCAGCATTGGCAGAGAGGGCTTATGCTGGGGGAAAGGGAAGGTTAGTTAGGGAAAGAACCAAGTGTGGATGTGTGTGAGAAGGAAAGCAGTTAAGAATATTAGGGCAAACACCCTCAGTGATTACTCAGGTCTTAAAAAAAAAAAAAAAAATGGAGCCATTGAGAAGAAAAAGTGCCAAATATCTGGTATTTCAGGATTCAGCGATGTTGGCCAGGGATCAGGTATTTGCATCAAATCTCTTTATTTGTTTGAAGTGTTCAAGAAGTTTAATACTGCCATTTACAGAACAACATTCACTGCATGTAGTATGTTAAACTGGTTCTTACTGGTTCTTCTGGCTATAGCTAAAATAAGTGAAAATCCAACATGCTGATTTTCTGTGTGAAGTCCTTGTGGATTTGTTACTTGTATATGATAAGTGTTATTTATAACAAGGCTTTGACTAATCTAACAGCAGCCTGGAGCGTATTTGATTAACTGTGCTTGGTTTATGACCTGGAGATGAGTGTTGCCGCTGCCCCCTCCTCCCCTGGTGCATCAAGAGCTTTATTTAATTTTGCTCTGCGTCAGTAAAAAGCCAACGTGTGAAGACAACACCCCAGACATCATCCTTCGCAAGGACAACCCCTTCATGAAGCATTATCAAGGGAAGGATTCTGGTTCGGAAGATGAAGCAGCCAGCAGAGTTCCCGATTTAGAAAAGGATGACTTTGCCACCCGGAGAGCCAGAATGAATCAACCCAAACACATAGTTCCTTTTAACTCCTTTTTGATTGGACCCTATACAAGTAAAGATAAAGGTAAACTTGAAGATGTTAAAAAGCCATTGCAGACGGAAAAGCGGGAACATGCAAGGTGTGCATCCATGGTCTTTTTCTTTCTATTACAATGCTTAATTTCACGTGGCTTATTGCTGTGTAGAACTAAAGCTGTCTTGGCTACAAAAAATTTTCAGGGTAAAGTAAATGCAAATGCTTATGATAAAAGTGAACAGAAAAAAAAAAAAAAGATGTAGATTACCAGCTGTAATTTTTTGTTAGAGTATCAGGACCAGGAGCTTAAATTGGCTGCGAGTGTAAATAACATGAAGATTAGACACTTTTGTTATCTACACTCATAAGGCAGTTCATGAGTAGTGGAGAATAAACTTAGAAGGCATGGTTTTCATCTCGGCTCTTTTGCTGAGTATTTTCGGTGCATATTTTTGGATGCATTTGTTTCATCTAACACCCTATTAATACCCTGCATAAAACGTGGACTTGGATGGGTCTTTAGTTAAGACATTGAGTGCATACGCCTGCTATACTGCAACAAGTTGTGTTGCACATAGTCCTAATGTTTTTTACACAGCATTATTTTCAGAAATGGAGCATGAGTTATAAGGTTTCAGCCTAGAAAATCTTTGGTGCAGACCTTTAAGAATGTGTTGAACACAAGTATCTGCTAGGCATAGACCTTCTTCATGAAACAAGTATATTTGTTTTGTTTGTGCAAGGAGAAGTGATCCCAGATAAAACCACTAAAATACACATTATGGTGGTCCTTGACTGTAATAACTGATACTTTCCAAAAACTTCTCTTAATATCTAGTAGCTGTTTTCAATAATGCAAAATGTGCCTTTCAGCTACTGGTAATTTGATTATATTAACATTTTCTAATGACTAGTTTGGCAGGGTATCTGAGGAACACATAACTGAATTTTAATATTGTAATGCTATTGACATGACTCTAAGATCAAAGAAATTCTGCAGTGTGTTTGCAAGCAAAACTTCAATTCACTTTGCTAATAACATGAAAATGAGATATTTGTAACTATTTAAGAGAAAATGCTTAATACAGTAATAAAGATTTTTCTTGCTTGAGCTAGGAATAGGAGTCGTGATAAAGTGATCTCAATAGTGCATGAGCAGGGTAACATAAATGAGGGGTTTCAACTTCAAATGATTCATTCTGTGTTTACTTCCTAAAATTAATTTAAAACTAATCTTATAAATTCTGTTTTATCTTCTCATGCTCTGAACCTCTTCTATTGACGCTGATTTATCTTTGCTCCCTTGAAAAATCTTTTCTTGCTGAACTGGAATGTGCATTAAATTAGAAAAAGACGGGTGCACATGGCATCAGCAAGGCAAATAGTGACAAGCAAGGAGAACCCACTTCTGCAAAGTGAGAAGACTGAGTCGGAGAAGGAACAGCAGTTGAAAGTGCCTGATACTGAGAGAAATGATTTGGCGAAGCAGAAATCTCAAATTACTCTTCCTGAGCCACAAGAAGATGTGGCTTTTGTGAATGCCTCTATAACAAAAGCAGATCTGGAGACCTGGAAAAGATTGAAACTGTCAGGGGAGCCCAGGTACGGTTTCTGCCTGTGGACAGGATTGCCATGCTAGGGAGCATGTTTAGAATGTCACGATCCACTGTGTGTGCTTGGGGTTTTAAACTTGAAGAATGCTTTGATGACAACCAGTCCTTACCTATTTAAATTTCCAGGAGTCCAAAATCTGTACAGGGATGCTGTCTATCACGAAATGAAAGTGTGTCCGTCATTTAAAGCACTATAGTAGTTTCTCAGTCACTCCTCTGGTGAACACTTCGTGTCACATCAGAAAGGACTCATCTTGTGGATCAATCCACTTTGAAGCTGCTCTGAGTTGAATGGTGCAAAGCTCCATGTGGCACCACTAACTCGAGAGCACTGTGCCGCTGCTAACCAAGCGATCTTCAGGGCTTGGGGGGTTACACCTTGGGGCTATGAAGTGAGGATCAGCATCTCTTTGCATGAATGTGGCTATACTGCTTTGGAGACCTGAGCTAATACATCTGCATGGTGTTGTACTCTCGTGCTGAGTAAATACACCAGCACTGTTTGTCGGTGCAGCAGGGGTTTCTAAGTTATTCTAAGCTTTTTCCCCGTAGAGGTGGGCTATAATGTATGCAGGTGATTTGTGACTCCAGTAGGAAAGGATAACAACTTCTAGCTTTCCTGTTTAGGTGCATGCCATTTTCCCATTAAAGGTAGCCATCTGTTCAGGCGTTCTTCTAGCAATGTGGTTAGTGTATGTAATTTTAGTTCTAATAGAAACCATCAAAATTCAATTACTCTCTCATCTCAAAGATATTAGGAGTCTCTTCATTGCTTTTGAGGCAATTTATTAGAATCAAGATTCAGTCCCCTTGGTTTAGGAGAAGTGAATTGCCCTTGCTAGTGCTCTCATGCCACTGAAGGCCCCCCGTGATGGGTGGGCTGGTGCTTGTGTGGTCCCATGTAATGCCTGACCCAGGTCTATGTGAGCAGATAAGGGAACCATGGCTTTGTTAGGGTGAAGAACTGAGTCTGGAATGGGCCGTATGCTACATTTCTTCCCCTAAGGAAGAGCTTCCATGGATGCCATCCCAGAGTTTCCCCAACAGGTCTGCAGTATCTTTGGATTTTATCTGTCATTTGGGCCTCAGTGTACCATAGCTGTTGGTACCTGTGTCCTTGGATTTTAAAATAAAACCCCTTCTAAACCTTAGGAGTATTTAATTTGCTTTATTCTGGGGTCTCATGTTGGGGGGATTCTTTTATTCCTCATTCTGACTAGTGAAGAAGATTCCAAATGTCCCAGTGACACAATGCCACCAGCTGAAATCACGGTGAAGGCAGCAGCCCATGATGATTTTGCTGTCCGCAGAGCAAGAGCAAACAAAAAGGCTGGTAGCCCCAAGCAGAAGTTTGTGCATTTTGGGCCAGTAACTGAGATTGATCAACAGAAATGGGACAAGCTTGTTGTCGGCAGAGTTTCATCCAGGAGTCGAACGGAAGAGGAAAACAAGAAAGACGGTGTGGAAAGTCACCCTGATGTTGAGAGCTCTCCTTCAACCACTGTTGACAGTCTGGGGTTTGCTGAACACAGTGATGAAGTATCTAAGCCACAGAATGAGTCCAGGTATTTGGTGTGGCTTAGGAAGTGCTGCTGAGCTGGAAATGAGACCTGTTCTTGCCAGATGCTGATCTGCATGAGGGTGGACTGCTGCCTAGACCTGAGAGCTGTTTACGCGCGCGGCCGTGTTCAGAAGTCATCTGATGCCTTCACAGTATCTTAACGTATTTAGGGTTACGCAAAACAGCGCTGTGCAAAGCTCTTCTTAGAGCTTGCCCCAAAATTTCTGATGGGCGGTGGAATCACTGGTATCTCAGAGCCTGAGCTGCTGTTCAAGCTTTTTCTGCCTCTTGAATTCCAGTGGCTTTGCTCTGCCTGCTTTCAGCACATTAGGAATTTGTTGTTCAGCTCGCTGGCCTTACTGGTGTTCAAAAAATGCCTTCTTCAGACCTAATGGATTTACTTTCTTTTTGAAGATGCAGTGCTGAAACCAGGGCGTATTTGGTGCTCTGTGTTTCTGGCATTTATCTAGAGAAGAATTACAGCTCTGGGAAGTTAACATATTAACAGAGCTTACATTTCTTTGGCTTGTCCTTAATTGCTTAGTCTGTGGCTGTAGCAAGAATTTTTTAATGAATGCTTTTAGCAAGCAGTTCATTCAGTTAAGTTTGCGTGTCCATAAAACATTTGCGAACTGAGTTGGAGGACTCCTTTTCTTACCTTTCATTTGACCTGAGAATGTTCTGTCTATCTCACCCCTCTTCTCAATCTCATCGCTAGTGAGGTAACCAAGTCAGGTACAGATGACTCTTGCAGGAGAATGCCATCACCTGTCCCAGCTTTTGGCATCATCTCTGAGAAACAAACTCTGTGTGGTTTGAAGAAACAGGAAGAAAGCACCAAGGAAGAATGTGACGGGCATTTACCAGATGTTGAAAGAGATGATATGTTGGTTAGAAGGATGGGAACTTTTCAGAGGCGTACTACTAGCCCCGTTCCCATACATTGTCCTCCTCTGTCAGTAGCTCCTCATCTGCTGCAGCAGCGGCAAGGGGAGGCAGTAGCTCGTGAGAAGGATTTGAAGACTCCATGGGAAGCTGAAAGGTCAGAGAACAGAAGCAGATCCCTCTGAGCTTCATGCCTGGTTTGTGTGTGGTGTTAGCTTGGATCAGTCAGCAGTGTTGTTCCATTTTTCACACGGCCTTTAAAGATGTGTTTTACTCATTCATCATGGCATGTGTTCTGTTTTATGAAATTACTTACAAGAATGTATCCTATGAACATAAAACAGTCTGTTTTCTTTCATAATATTTAAGTACTTCAGTTGTTAATTGCTGTCCAGCATGAAAACAGTCTTTCATCTTTTGGGGGGATTTCTGTTGCAATCCATGGTGCTGTGTCCAGACTTTTATGCCAGCTTCTAAGTGAATAATGCCTCGCATACGTTTTTTTTTTGTGCAATCCTCGACTTCTAACGTGTCACCTATATAAGTGGCATTCAAGATAGTTTCCTCTTGCTCTCACTCCCTGTGCTGTAGCTACAGATGCCTAGTTTTCCATCCCTCTGCAGCTGTGTTTTGAGTAACAGTACCGCACGTTGCCTGAGCAGCCGCTTGCCTTTGGGCTGCACAAGTGAGCCTTATCATGGAATAGTGTCACTTGTCTCTCTGAGCAGTACTGTCACACGAGAAGAGGGCCAAGAACAGCTTGAAATCCCTCAGCAGCAGAGCGGTGGAACAGAAAAAGTGAAATTGCCAGACCCACAAAGGGATGACATGTTGGCCAGAAGAACTGGAGCTTTCCTAAAACAGCCTGGGCCCAGTGTTAAGCAGTTCCTTCCCATGCCATTTTCAAAGCAGCAGGATAAGCAGGGCACAGCTAGAGAACTTGAGAAGAAAACTACGAGGTAAGAAAGTTGTGCTTCTCTCTTTCTCTTGCAACTGGCCCTGTGGGCTGATTGTCAAGATCTCTTATCTGGAAGAGCTGCCGTTGGCCCGGCAGCAGTTTCTTCCATACTTTTCCTCAATTCTGTGCCAACTCTTTCTGCTCAGAAGGTGGCAATGCAGGGTTTCTGGCCCTTTTGGTAGAGCCCTGTAAAGACTCGGAGCAGAGCTCTACCAGATGCAAAATTCTAATAGCATGAGGAAATGGATATGCGTAGCAAGATTGTATTATATTTCCAGAGGTTTCTCGTTAAATATGAGCTCATCGTTAGAAATGTTTTCAGCCGGAAATAGAGGTGCTGGGTAATGATAGGTTAGATGCTTGTCTGTGGCTTATCTGGTGCCAGTGACTTCCAAGCAGGAAGTCTGGAGATCCTGAGATCCTTCCTGATAGTGCTCGGTGCTTTTCTAAACACCTTTCTTCAGGTGCATGAGGCATGTGGGGAAGCCTTTGAACAGCGTTATTGTTGGCTGGTTGAGCCACATGCAAGTGGGAGTGGAAAGGTTCTTACTCATCAACCTCTTCAAAGTACATGAAGAGAAAGATAAGCATGTGCCTGAGTATACACAGATGAAAAACTTAGTGTACAGCTCAGCCAGGAGAAGAAAAACTGTCATTTGCCATAGAACCAAACAGTGGTTTGGTCCTGAGAAGACCTTTATTAGAATAGCTTAGTTAAAATATATACTTAATACTTTAATCTTTGGCGTTGCCCAGGACAGTTTGTGTTTCTGACTTAGAGGAATGGAAGTACAAGCATTTAACTCTATTAAAATTGTTCCATGTACCTACCTCACTTAGCTTGTCACCTATCAGCTACTTGGGGTTGTGGAGGTGGTTTTTATTAACTTCAGTTATTCTTTTCATTATGTCTATGTGATTTTTCAAATGTTGCTTAATGCGTCTCTTTGCACTGCTGCCTTTGGCTCACTCAGGCCTGAAAAATGTCCACAAGTCTGCATTAATAGCTCTGGAAAACCTGTAACACAACCTCCACAAGAAGAGCAGCAAGGGCAGGAAAAATGCAATCTCCCTCCTGCAGGACAAGATGAGACTATTTGTACTGCCCAAGTGGATGAAGGTAGCCTTAACGAAGTACACCTTGGTCAAACGTCTAAGCTTCAGGAGGTTCCTGAGGAAAGCGAACTGGAGACTTTGCCATCCAAGGATGAGCATCTGCAAACGTGAGCTCTCTGTGGTGTGAATCACGCAGCTTGTACGACCCTGTGTGCGCACTTCAAAATTCAGATTGTGCATTGCCTGGTGTGTTTTCAGTCCAGACTAAAATATTGTATGTCAGTAATGCACTTCTTAGAAACAAACAGAATAGTTGTGTGACGCATTTTCTTTTGAAATATTGAAATGACAGCTAATTGAAAGGAAATACTTGATGATGTTATATGTATTGAATTGCAAAAAAGGTTTGTGAAGAGCAGAGTTTCAACTGGACTCTGCTTTTTTAGAGATACGTATCTTGCTTCTCCATGATTTGAAAATGTTGCAGTGTTGACTTTTGTTCTTCTTGTTCTTTTATGATAAATCCCAGATACAAATATGTGGTCTGCATGGCTCTAAACAAAACTCTCACTGTGGTGAATGACACTGACTTGTGTATTACCAGTACCTTTTTTCAACTACACTCCCCTCACCCCAAACCCCTCACCCTGACAACAACAGGAAAAAAAAAAAAAGTGGGGTGGAGGAATCCTGTGGCACTTTCTGACTATAATATTTGCCTCTTCCGTGCTTCAGTTATGGTGATTCTGAGCACTGCTGTGGAATGTAACTGTTAAGTTTTGTCTCCATTCATCGCATGTGTGGCACTTCAATGTAAATGTTAATATATTGTCTATTTTCAGTAACTATTTTCGACACCAATTTTGGGTATACTTCAGCAGGTTTTTATAATGGGGGCATTAGTTATGGGGTCTGGGAGGGATGGATGGTGTTCTTACCTAGTTTGGCCTCCAGATGATTAGGTAAGTCTTGATTTCTGAACACATAATCACTGAACAGTATGATTAATTGTTGGTCAGCTTTACTAGTACAGGTTGGATGTTCAAGTGACAGTTACCCAAATTCTATGGGTCCAGTTGTTAATGTATTTATCAACGCGCTAATTTTATATTTGGTCTTGTAGATTCGGCCCCAGAACTGCTGTGTCTGATGACGCAGAGTAAGTTGTCTTGTGTGCACAAGATTCTATTTTAAACAACTTACACTGCATGCTTTCCCGTCTTTCTACTAATTTAAAATGCAGTTGATGCCTTATTATTATTTTGCAGTGTTTCAGCAAATAAATTTTTCAGAAAAGCACTGAAAAATGGAATGCAATATGGCTTACATTGCAGCTAAAAATAATTTTATATAAAAGCCCATCAAAACTGAATGTAACACTAATGTCCAGCTGTTGCTTAAAGTATTGTTTCCTCTTTATTTTTCTTTTCTTTTGTTTTTCTTCTGAATTTCTATTGCCTCTAATCAGCTACAGGTAAAGAGAGTTGGGTTGAATTTGGACTGGGTGTTGAGGAAAAATATTAAGTATTACCTATACAGGAACAAGAAAGAAAATCCCAAAGTAAAATAAAATCCATTGTGATCTTCAGAATAATTACCAGGAAAATACATCTTTAGCTGTTCTTTATTGTCTTTTGAATCCCTTCTAGGTTGGATTTAATTTAATGTAGTAAACATTTTTTTAAGCTCTTTACCTCGATGCTTTACTTTTGGCAGAAGGAGTAGGACTGTGACATTTATTGCACTCAAACATATGTTAATTGTGTGTGTATGCATATAAACTGTAGTTCAGAATAGTATGCAGTGTTATTTAGAAAGCTCCGTTAAAGTATTAGCTATTCCTACAAAGTGCAGGCATTTAGAAGCAAAGAAATAGTTGGGAACTACCCACATAATAATGTCCTTAATGTCCTTCTGTTCACAGAAATGCTCATGACCTTCCCTGTCTCTATTACAAAATAGAAACAGCACAGAGGGTTTTTTTTAAATAACAAATATATACAGGGACTCATATATAATTTTTCACACTTTCCTCTAATGATAAAGGTTAGAATCATGGACTGAATATTCTTTACAAGACGTGTAATACCTTTATGCTAAGCAAAACCTGTGTCCTCTCACCACAGAGTAAATGTGATCACTTTCAAGCAGCAGAAATCTGTTCAAGCAAATGAAGACATGAGATAAAAACAGCATAACAACACAGAAGTGTTGTACTTCACAATGGGGACTTCCCTGCCATTTCAGAAAGCCTACCTATCTGATTGATTTGTTCAATTGTTTTCCCACGTTTTTTGCGTGTCTATTAAATGCAAACATGAGAGAAGGTACACGGAGATGCCTTCAAAGAGGTGTTGCAGTGGGTTTGGTTGTATAATGTGAGAATAGCAAAGATGAATAAATCATATTGTTTATTCTACATTGATTCTGATTTTGGTTTAGAAAGCAAACCAATAAAAGTTCAGCCCTCATTGTCATCCTTTCCAGATGTGCCACAGTTTTAAAGAGCAACTATTTTCCTAAACTGCCTTTTAAGTTCTTATAAACGTAAGGTTGTGTTTTCCCTTCTGAAGACAGAATACTTACAAAGAATCTAATAACATTTGGCTCTCAAGTAGGAAAAATAAATTGATCTGACATTTAAAATGCTTCCAAGATGTTTGTCAAGTCTCCTTTGAAAACTTTGTAGCTTGAATTCGGTCTTAGAGTAGGGTCTTTTTATTCCAGCAGCAGAACTAGAAATTCCTTTGTTAGACTGATAAAGTTCCCTTTACTGGTCAGGAAGCCCCAGATATTGTCGTCATCCCTGGTCTGTGTCAAGGTCCAGAAGAGGCAACACTTAGTGTGTCACTGTTGATCCACCCCATTCCCATCTCCCGAATACACGGGGCTGAATTCTGGCAGTGGCATGACAGTCCAGTGTGAGTTTAGGCTTATGCTTTACACTTTAAGCCTGGCAAGCAAATAATAGCGAGTTGATATTTTTTGAGTATTTGTTTACTGGAGTCCGATTCTTTAGCCAGCCTGTCGTTTTTTATATTTTATTGGGGTTTCTTAAGACTTAGTATGACTGTAAAATGGTAATGTAGCCACATAATAAATGCCTTGCATAAGGATTTTTAATATTCTCGGAAAAAAAAGTTTTTAACCATGTTTCTCACTTTCAAATTAAATAGTCTGAACACTTGAGTCCTTGAGGACTTTTTTTATTCAGCGCTTGTTCAGACCTGTTTAAAATAAAAAACAATTGCTACATGATTTCACTGACAAGAACAACTGTAATTTGTGAGAATAAAGTAGCACGACTTAAAAATCACATCATCCCAAAGATCTAACCCTCCAAAATATGCTGTTTAATCTGCACAGTGTTTTTTCACAGATCTTTTTTATAACAGCAGGTCTGGTACGCTGGTCAGCAGAAGGGCCTCTTGCTTCCAGTTAGAGTTTGGATGCAATCCCCAGAGCTTTGCTAATGGCAGAAAACTCCTGAACGTGAATTCAGTAGAGTTAGGTCTCCGCCGTCTGCTTGTGTGCTGTGTGCCTGCTGGCCCAGCGCATGGTTGAAAGAAGGAATAAATCTAGTTCTGATTATGCAGGTATCAGTGATGGGCTGGGCCATTTGTAGTTTACCTAAGAAAGAAATAGGACGAAATGATGTGGGACTCATAGTGAAAGTGTCTTTTGGCAGAAGCTCAGAGTTTTGGCCCATTTGATCCTTTTCTAAGGATGAACTTCTCAGGCAGAGAAATTGATGTAGACCTTTCAGTTGGCCTCATCCATGTGTTCAGGAAAGTAGGTGGTTCTCCTTAACAGTTACTACATGTTGGTCAGAGCAGAGCACGGTGCTTTGACACGTGAGTTCCTCAGGTTCCTCTCTTGGGAAGATACATTTGCAGAGTTGATGTTTGAGCCTACCTGGTTGCTTATCCATAGCAGTGAAGGCCCAGCAGCAGAAGGTGACAACCAGAGTACAAGGTGCATGTGGGGTTGTAGTGTATAGTTTGATTCCCGGCCTAGGCTGAAGCCTTTTCCAGAGTAACTTTTTTGTTGCATTTTTAATAGGGATAAACCCTTTGGTTTTGCTGTTTCTGGCCACCCTGGGAGACCCGAGTGAAGGAAGGCAGGGAATAAATACTAGCCTTTCATTAGGACATCAGGGGGCTCCTGGTAGAAAGCATTTTTATTTTCCTATCCCAAATGGCAGAGGGCGAGTACTTGTGCACTCTGCTAGAACCAGTTACCACCATTTCAGGTCTTCTGTTTTCTTCTACTGTATGTGAATGAAAAATTTGCTGACCCGAGAGAAGGGTACAAGAAAGGAGCGACACAACCAGTTTGACCCAGTAGGCACAAGGTGGCAAAGACTTAACAGTAAAGGGTTTTCTTAGTGTGACTTTCAAAAGCTCTTAAACTGGAATAAACCCTTTAAAGGTGACTTTATTACAAGTTATGCATCTCCCAACCTATCTCATCAGTCTGGAAAATACGACTGATATTTAAATATTCCTTAGTAGGTGGTATGCCTTTATTTTACAAACAACAAAATTTGCCACGTCTTTAGGTTCTGTTGTTCAGGAGTGCTCCAATCCAGTCATGCAACCCTTAAACCACCCACAGAAAAACCCAAGTTAGTGTACCCCTCAACAGTGTTGAAGGGGTGAAGCACAGTATTATGCTAACCTTGCTGTTCATGCTTAAAGGCAATAGCATGTGTATTCTGTCCTTCATTTCTGAGGAAATACCTGCTGACAGGATGGGATCTGAGCATGTCCTTTCCCATCCAGACCTTGCAGTTTTCCCTTGAGAGTGGGTCATTCCCATCTTTGCTTGCCTGAATACAAATGTTGGCTAAATATATACACGCACAGCTTTCCGTGTCTGTTCACTTTGATTACTGTGGACACAGTTGCTTACAATCTTATCTTCCTTGGGTGCTTCTCCTTCCCCTGCTAGTTGGTTCACCTAAAGCTACAGATGACCATTTGAAGACTGCTGTGAAATCACTCATGTGGAACTGCATGGCGCTTTTTTTTTTTTTTTGCTTTTAATGGCACAACTGAGGTCATGTTTTACTAATAATAGGTAATAGGGGGGAGTAGTAAGTACATTATCTTCGTGTGAAGATCTTTATAGAATATGAATGGATGTATAATATCAAACCGTGACCTTTTTTTCCTTTAACTTTCCAAAGGTCAGGGACAGAAATAGAACGTGTAGAAAGAAACTGTTTTGTCCTGAATGTCAGCTTTGCCTTCTTAGGTTAGCTTATTAATAAGTTGGTGCTGATAGCATTGAATTTCTTCGAGGCAGGGAGGGGAGAGGAGGAAGTACCATGCTGTTTGCACTGTGGGTACTTCTCTGGGCAGGCTCTCCCTGGTTTTGTAGCAATAGCATTTAGCCAGACGTGCTGCCCCTAATCTACTACTCAAGCTTCTCTTGTTTTACGCTAAAATGGAAACTTTTGTCTGCACTGTTAATCGGAGGGGTCTTGAAAGCTCACTGGGAAACAAATCTTCAGAAAGTAAAATGTTCTGAACTCTGCTTCGAATAGAATGCTTTTAATAAGAGCTATTGACAGAGGTGTAACGTTAGCAGTGCTTCTTAGTGAGAGGCAAAGTTGCAGTCAGCTAACAAAAACAAGAGACAGTTGAGGAGTATAATGCCTGAAGTACTGTGTGGGAGCCATAGGGATGCTCACTGGGCCTTCTGGGGGACTGCTGCTTTTGGGAGCTTGGTAATGGTGTGGTGTCTGATTCTGCTGTAGCACCCTCATGTGGCTTTAGCTCTACCAAGCTGAAGGAATGCGAGCCTCTGAATAACGCTTGCACCGCTTCTTCTTTCCCCCTTGGTTCAGGAGCATGAGCATGTTTGACATGAGAAGTGAAGAAGAAGCTGTGACTCAGCCCCACAGCAAAGCTCGCCATGAGAAGCTGCAGAACGTACACAACCAGCTGAAAGAGGACGAGACCAGATGGCAAGACGTGAGTATGCCACAACATCGTCTGCACTGCTGGCGTTGAGGCCAACTAGCTTGGCAACAAAGTACAACCTGCTAAATCGACAGTTGCTCTCTGCTGCTGAAATAATTAGCAGCACTATATTGCCTCCCCTGCCCCCTAATGGATTGTTGCTAAAAGCATAGACATTCATAATTTGATGTAAATTGCAGAATACCGAGGTCTTCCGGTGCCTCTGCATGTGCAACAGCTAATTTGCTTTTTTAAAAAATGTAATTAAACTGTGGTTAGGTAAAAATGGAAGCAGAACAGTTTCTAACTCGTCACTTCTCTAACTTCTCTAAATAGTAAGTGCCCGAAGTGACAAAATACAAAACTGAACAGGACAGTGAATAAATAGGTTGGACTTGGCTTTAATAAATTTGGATAGATACAGCAAATACTAATATTTTTCATTTTGTCTAAGCAAACAAATTACCCTTCAAGTTAGCTGTACCCTGCTTGGGTTACAAGCCCTTTCCAAACCCTCTTGGCCTCAATGTGTTTTTTAACCCAGCCTGGCACTTGCCATTACCTTCAGCAAATGAGCAAGGACAGAAAAGGATGATTTGCAGGTAAGTTAGTATCAGGAGTTTTAGTGTCAATCCTGTTAATTCTTAAAGTCTGTTTTTAAATGAAGAATTTTGGACATATTTATTAATTAAAACACGTCTCTTCAAGCAGCTAGTACAGTCATTTCCCATTATAAGGGGACAGCATCTGTGGAACGTTTCAGAGAGGTTTTTGGTAGAAAATTCAAGGAAAAGTCCAAAAAAGAACAGTTTATACCACTAAGAAATAACTTTTTGTAATAGAACAGTGAAGACCTTCAGCTGAGAGGTCTGTATGTGTGGGAAGCCATAATTTCCCAGCAGAGATAAGAATGAGTCCGAAGACATTTGAGAGGTTTGAGAACTCTTTGCTGTTGAATTGGAAAATCCTCTGTGCTAAAGTGTGTAGGATTTCCAGGCCCTCGGCACCTTCTACTCTGAACTAAAATTTCTGAAGAGGTACTAAAAATGCCCTTACTGGAATGTCCTTGGCATTCAGAGGGCTTTATGGAGGCGACACCGCATTCACGGTCCCATATTTTTTATGTGCCCATGCTGTAAATTTGCCAACAATTAACAGTTTCATTGCGCTTTTTTATTATTGTTATTCTAAAGCATCAGAGCTGGAAAAGATAAACATGTCTGGTTTTTAATTGCAAAAAGAGGAGGAGGGCTTATGTTATGAAATTTGCTAATGAAAAACTAATTTCCAAACAATAGGCAGTAGTGGGAGTAGCTGAATAAAGAAATGCTTTGGTACTTCAGTGAGAATAATTAGTAACTGAGGAAAATGAAAGGCCTATGTTTCAAGAAGGGGATTATAGACTGATATATGTAGGTCATGTGAAGAAATACTTTAATGAGCATTCCCTTGAGTGTAACGTCAATAATTTGTGGTTTTAAACTAAATTAAAAGTGACAAGGTTTGTTCCTGGTTTTAATAAAATAAGTTATGCTTGCAGTACCTTCTGTTGTTTACCAATAAAAATGCAATTAAAATATCTGGAAAACCACGTGATAAATGAAATAGCCTTTGAATTGAGTATGTGTACAGAATCTCTGGTTTTTATTAAACGCAGAATTTGTTAGAGTGCATGAAATATAATCTGTATACTAATCTCCTGATGTTGTAAAGTTAATGACAAATGTGCCCCTGCAGTTTCCTAGGAAGTTATTTTTCTTTACAGAAGTTCTGCAGAGGTTATTTTTTCCATGTAAAATTTTGTTCCTTTACTGATTGATTGCAGAGAAATTTTATGACTTAGAAAAATTTTTCACTGTGATGCTTTTACTGTGAAAAATATCTTGTCTCTGCACTCTCCTGAACTTGTGGATTCATAGCCCAAGCAGGGTGCTAGACATAGGTGCCGTAACACATCTCCTGTGGCTCTCTAGTTTAGTGTCAGGCTGGTTTTGCAGGAAAGGTAAAGAACTAGAATTAGTGGATCTTCTGGACAATTTTGGATAGGCTTCTTCGAAAAAGAGTAAGATCATTGCTTCAACAAGGACATATCTTGGTGGTGAGACACTGGAACAGGTTGCCCAGTGAAGTTGCAGGTGCCCCATCCCTGGAAGTCTTCAAGACCAGGTTGGATGGAGCAACCTGGTCTAGTGGAAGGTTGCCTATGGCAGGGGGGTTGGAACTAGATGATCTTTAAGGTCCCTTCCAACCCAAACCATTCTATGATCTATATAGCTGGAGACAAACCATAGGCTTTTTGCTCTCTTGTGTCTCATGCCAACCAGGTATGAGCCACTTTAGTCCATGAGGAAGAATTTAAGTTTGGATGCTGCACTGGATTTTTCTGTTAAAAAAACCCCCATGGGTCAACCATGGTTGCACATAGTTGGCTGATAGCATGGGCAAAGTATGGGACTATCAGCTCTCCATGGCAGACTCTCAGTGCGACTGTAATTCATGGTGAAACGACATCCCTTCCTCCAGTGAACTCCTGTCTCCCACACATCTAGCTATTAAAATTCTTCACCAAATGTGACTTTTCTGCTTATCTTCCTGGGGAATCTGGTTTTGTCTCTAATGCCTCATGTTGGCCCAAGTGAAAATGAGTGCCCCAACTGGTCCTTTTAGGCCAGATTTCCTGGTGTTATTACCCGGCATACTTCTGCAGCACTACAAAGCCAAAAAGAAAATACACCAGTGGACCTATGAAATCCCTACTGGATCCTGCTGTTAGGAGGAAAATCAGTCAGGCAATGTCTTCATTTTATGATATAATCTCCTCTTCTCTTTAAAATAAACTGCTGCCTGCTGGTAATGGGAGCCTGACCCACAGGCAGGAGCAAATGTTGCAAACCTTGGTGTCTGTGGCCAGTTTTTAGCTATTTGCAACTCTGCATTCAGGTGCCTTCCTTCTCTCGCAGGACCTGGCTCGGTGGAAGAGTCGTCGAAGGAGCGCTTCACAGGATTTAATAAAAAAAGAAGCCGAGAGAAAGAAAATGGAGAGGTTATTGTCTGGAGACGGAACAAATGAGCGCAGAAAAAGCATCAAAACCTACCGAGAAATTGTGGAAGAGAAGTAAGTTTCTTTTCTGCAGTGCAGAGGCATGTCTGAAAATGCTGTGTGCTCCGTAGGTGATGGGTGACTGTGGGCAGCCATGCCTGCAGGCCTGGGATGCGGGAGAGGGAAGGATGTTGATGGAGCAGAGGAAATAGGAGTGATTCCCAGTGTTAATTTCAATCCAATGATCTCTTTTCTGTTGTCTCCCATGACAGAGAGAGAAGAGAGCGGGAGCTTCACGAGGCGTACAAGAATGCGAAGTCGCAGGAGGAGGCTGAGAGCATCCTCCAGCAGTACATCGAAAGATTCACTATCAGTGAAGCTGTCCTTGAGCGTCTGCAGATGCCAAAAATTCTGGAAAGAAGCCATTCGGTGGAGCCAAATTCCCCACTGAAAGACCCAAATCCTCTGAGATACTTAAGGCAACAGTCGCTGCCTGCTCCAAAATTCACTGCCACCATCGAAGCAACCATTGTTCCCACCGCTGAACTAGAGCCCAGCGGTTCGACGGGCCGTACGTCTCCCAGCAAAAGTGTTGTCTCCAAGGCTGTGCCTATGCTGACACCCAAGCCTTACTCCCAGCCCAAAAATACACAAGAAGTTTTAAAGAGCTTTAAGGTAGGATACGTTGCACTCCCCAAAGTCAATCAGGAGGCAAAGGGGTCCTGGCTAAATCATCTAAACATATAAATGTTCGATACAATTAAGCAGTAAATAGTTGCAGCGTTCTGATGTTACAAAACTCAGGTCTGTGCTCTGTGCTGCCTGGTCAGGTGATCTCTTCTTGGTTACCAACCTTTTCAGAAACTTGACCTGTTCAGACTGACATATTTGTGCTGGTGGTTTTTCCTCAGGCTAAATTTGTTTGGGAAAGGGGAGCCTCTAAGAAAAAAGCAAGGCATTTTCTGAGAAAGAAGTTAAGAAAGAGTATGCTGTCATGGAGTTTTGTTTTTAAACAAAAGGGAAAGGGCAGGAAGCATGGAGACCCTGATTTTGGAGGAGGACCTGAACTGGCTCTTCACAGATCACAGAATGGCAGGGGTTGGAAGGGACCTTTGGAGATCATCTAGTCCAAAGCCCCTAGCAAAGCAGCTTCACCTAGAGCAGGTCACACAGGAATGCATCCAAGTGGGTTTGGAATATCTCCAGAGAAGAAGACTCCACACCCTTTCTGGGCAGCCAGTTCCAGTGCACTGGCACCCTCAAAGTAAAGCAATTTTTTCTTATGTTCAGATGGAATTTCCTGTGTTCCAGTTTGTGCCTGGTGCCCTTTGTCCTGTCGCTGGGAACCACTGAAAAGACCTCTTTTGTATCAAGGGTCTGATTTTTGCCATACTCTGAAAGAAGGGCTGCCTGGAATAAGGAGCCAGCTAGGAGATTTTTGGGGAAGGGGATAGGAGAGGAGGCTGAAACTACAAAACCTGAGGAATATACCTTTTGACTGGGTGGGTGTGGAGAATGGGGTGTGAACCAGTGATGGAGAAAGCAAAGAACTGGGGTGAGTGAGAGAGAACAGGCCTGAATATGTCATGATGGGAAAATTCTGCTTCTCAGAGTGCCTGTACCAAAACTGGGGCTTCCCCAAGTCTCATTGTAGCCTTGTTGTAAGCAGTGGGAAGTATGGATGTCCTCAGCTTGCAGAGTTCAGGTCCCCTTGTGTTTGCCGTTGCTATCTGCTGCTTTCCTAGTGGCATGCAGGGTTCCAGCAGCCCTGCTGATGTGCCAGTAGCATTGCTACCTACCATCTGTATTTGGTTGTTTACTTTTTAAAAAATAAGTCAGCTTTCTATAGATAGTGAAAAAAGTTTGTTGTGATGTCTGTAATTTCTTGAAGTCTGCCCCAGCTCTTGTGGAAACCTCCCCACCGTGTTTCCTAGTTGAAACGTGAAACTAGTAATTCCTACTTCTCTATACCTCAGCTGGTATTTCCCTAGAGTTTACATTTTAGCCATCAGAGCATCATGGATCTTTGGGTTTTTTTTCTGATCCATGCCGCTTTTTTCCTCAGATATATGTGTGTATCACCTTCATGTTAATGCATATATAGTTCACATATGTGGGGAGAAACTAACCCATGGATGCTTCTCCCCCCCACCAGCCACTACTAAAAGTCTGTCTAGACCTTGTTCACTCCATGTGGAAGAATGTGATTTGTCTCGACAGGAGTCATTCCCTAGCACAGGTAGCCGTAGCATTATTTTCCCCTGAAACACCAGCCTGTCAATGATTCTGGCCTCTGGTGACAATGTGTTGACTTGCTCCAGATCAGAAGGAAAGGAGTATGTTTGTTTTACTCAGCAGCCAGGGCATCTGTCCTGATCATTCAGACATTTGGTTTTCCTCCCTAATATAAATAGAGAAACCTCTTAGTCTAAACAGAGACACTAAAATGGATGGTGTGGCCTGCCAGTGTTTTCCTGGCTTTTTTATTTTTGAGATCTTTCATGACCTGCCTCTCTAGTAGATAATCCAGCACACAGTCCCAGAAGACTTGGGGCTCGGAGTCTGCCCACACTTGGGTTTGGAAATAAACCCTAAGAGTATTACTGTGTTGAGTGGATGATGGCAGTGAGGAAAGGGAGGGAACTTTTTTATCTGAAAAGCAGTCAAAAGAGGTGAAACCACATGCGGAGCTGGGCTGTTTCTCCTCTGCCTGGGAGCTGATTGTGTGAGGTGTGAACTGCCTTCACCTCCCCACGCTCCTGTCAGAGCTGAGGATGCCCAGTGCCTGGGAGATGGTCCTGTAGGCTAATCACCCTCAGATAGAGAACAGACCTCTGGATGCACATACTCAAGAAGTCAATGGGAGGAGTTTGCCCTCAGCTTAGCACTGATGGCATATACTAAGCTGGAGTGCCGCTCTTGAGGTACCTAAGCTGTTTACTCAAGTAAAGTACTGAAGATAAGTAAATGGGAAATAAGGAGTGGGGCAGGGAAGATGAGATGGGGAGAACTTTGCTTTCTTAAACTGTGTTTCAGTTCGATAAAGCAGTTTTGACACTTGTTGCATCAGTTTTCAGTAACAGTGAAATAAGAGAAAAGTTAACATCTGAGCTTGTTTTTACATGTGGTTTTTGCTTACGTAGTACCTGTTGAGAAACCTGAAATGACTAACCACCATATACATCCCAGCTAGCTTCTCTAAGAAATCACTAATCTATGCCATTATTCTCCCAAAGTCCAATGATTAGCAGAAAAAAAAGCTGTCCATATTTACTCCCTCATCTCTCCATTGTCTGCCGTGATGGTCATTTTGGAAGGAAGGATCCCTCTGCAGACAGTAGCAAAGCCCTCCTTCAAATCTATTTAAAACTCACCTCTGCTGACAAGCCTATAAGCCTCTGTGCTGTAGCTAGGGAGGAGCTGTATGGTGTTCGTGATACCTGGTCTTCTCCTTCCCTCTCTCCAGCTGGGCCCTCTGATGGTGAATGGCTTGCGAGTTCTTTGTAGCAAGACCTTTTTCACGTATACCAAGGCTTCTACAAACAGCCCTCCAAACTGAAGGAAGTCTTTGCAGGCTGCCTCCATTCAGAACATAATTATGAAGTATTAAAGTCCCAAGAGGAAGCTGTATCAGTACAGAGGAAGAACCAAGAGCTTATTTTGTATCTTCTTCCTTGCTTAAGGATTCCTTAGCGGATATATTCCCTCCAAGGAGCTAGCTTGACCCTGAGAACAAAGTAGTTAAACTGTTTCTACTTTCTCCTTTTCATGGAGATAGCAAAAAATAATTTTCTGGGAAGCAGTTATTTATCTTATCGCCTCATGGAGAAGGTGGAATGCCCAGTTTTACTTTTTGGTTCCTTGTTTCAATGTTATGAACAAGATGAACTCTGCTGCTCCTGACCCTTTGAAGTTCACATGACAGTGCTTCAGAAAGAGCAGTCTACTAATACAGTGGTGAGGTCGTCAGGGTACATAGCAGTTCATCAGCGTAATTAGTCCTGGAGAACCTACTTGCCTCTTGCATGAGGCAATGCAAACCCCAGCAGTTTTGGTCTAAATTTAAGATAAAGTTTTGTTGTTCTTTTAAACCCCACTGATCTGGGATGCACACAAAAGCTGTGTGTTTGTTACTGGGAGAATGCAATGTGGGAAACTAGGGAATCCAGGAAAATTACCACCTTCTGTCTGTATTTTGTTTATGACTCCCCTGGAATAGAGTTTTCTTCTCTCTTGGCCCACTGGATGAGATGTGTGCTTATCTCTGTCCTCCACTCATGGCACAGACTGTGTAAACAATTATAATATCACACCAAAGTCCTAATTTCCTAAATTCCTTTCACTGCTAATTGCCTCAGCATATTTATTTAACTGTGTTCTGCAGGTAGATGGAAAAGTCAGCATGAATGGAGAGAATTTCAACGGCGTGGAAGAGAAGGATAAAGAGTGTACAACATTAATATTTACTCCTTCGCCGAGCAGATCTCTGAAATTTGACGGAGTAGCTGGAGGGGACAGGCCCCCAGTAGAGTTGAAGAAGGACCCCACAAGTGTTGAGCTCAGTTTACAGAGGCCTGCCACTCAGAGTGTGCTCAAAGAGCCAACAGTAAGACCAACACGAACAAACCAGCCTTACTTTCTCTGCCAATTTTCTGTCTCATAACATATTTAATCACTAACTAATGAAACCCGAGTGCTTATGTTTGCTTTATTTCAAGAGGGTGTGTCTGGACCAGGGGCGAAAAAAACAAAAAAACAAAAAAACAAAAAAAACCCCCTAAAACCCTTTGTAAATTAAAGGCTTCTTCCTTTGGGATGCGGGTAGAGAAATGGGAGGGGAGGGTTCAAAAAACTTTTTGCAGCCAGCATCTTTTTTTTTTTTTTTGGATGTCATGTAGCTGATAAGCGTGCTTTAAATGTGCTGGGCCAGGGAGAAATCGACTCTGTGTCCCAGCTATTGTGCAGATTTATTCAGCGCTTCTCCTGATGTTAGCTGATTAGATCAGCAACGTAATTGGACTGTGCAAGCCATTATAATTGGTCTCAGTTTTCAGTTTTCAAAGAAGAGCATGTGGACGTGCTGGCAGTTTTGAGCATTCGGCTTTCATTCCCCTCTCAAAAATATTAGAAAAGGGAATAAGCTATTGAAATGCTCGGAGGGGCCAACATGCTTCTTAACTGCCTTATCAAGGAAACAAATTAATTTTACCTTTTCATCTTTCTCTCCCCCTCTTCCCGAGAGAAAAAGGCAGGAATAAAACTAGATCATATCACAGCAGGAATCTAGATGCTACAAAACTGTAATAAAAGTAGATGGTAAAAACAAAATAAGAAATAAGGCCAGACTGCAAATAAAGCATGTAAAAGGGTTGCAAACAAGTGGCAGGAGGGGAAATCCTCGCCCTTCTTTTCTGTGTAACAACAAAGAGAATGGGAGATGTGGTGAGAGTTGGAGTATGATAATTTTTGCTTTCATCTCAGATTCCTTCCAAGCATTGGCCAGATGGGTAACAGGGAGCAGGCAGGGATTTCTCCTGGGGAGTGATGGTTCATTCATGCCAAAGGGCTTGTGTCTTATCTTACTCCCCTGCCTCGTGCCAGTCTCTGGCCATGGACAACCGAGCTGTGGAGCCTGCAGCAAGCACGGGAGCTGGGATGTGCCATGAGCATGGACTTGATCCTGCCAGAGGCAACTGGTGTTGAGTCGAGAGTGAGTGATTTGCAGGAAAGCAGGCAGGGATGGCAGAGCAGAGGCTGCTCCTGTCAGAATTAATTGGCTGTAAGGGAAAAGCCAGGTAAGCATTATGTCTGATATGGGGGAGCTGGTAATGGGAATGTTTGGAGGATGGAGAAGAGCCTCAGCTTGCTGTAGATTAGAAGCACAATGGCGATCAGAAAAGGAGGCAAATTAAAGTGCTAATGTCTCCTTTTTTAGGATTTCCAGACCAATGTAGCTGTGGAAAAGTTAAGAGGGAATTCAGCAGCATAATCTGCTGTTAGGGCTTGGGTATATTTGTACTTTCCCTTTCTACAGCTATGAGGATGATGTGGACAGCTGATCGCAGATTTTTTTGCTTCCAGTGTCTTAGCCCTCGTGGTGATACTGGCAAAGGAGGCAGATTCCTTGTGACTCTGGCGTTTGTGGAATAACCTCCTGGCTTGAGTGCACTTAATGATGGAACCATCTAGAGAGAGTGAGTGTGCACCCAAATGGTGCTATTGACAGTTTCTCTGCTCTAACTTAGAATTTTATATCACTAGCTTCACGATTTCATGACGTGAAACGATTTCACGGGTAGTGCAAACCATAATAATTGCTCCTGGCGCTTCAGCTTCAAGCAAAGGCGTGTGTGTCAAGCGCATCAAGGGCAGAGCAAGGAGAGGAGGCTGCTTTGAGGGGGATCCTCCATGGGGAAACAAGTGAAATACACTGACTGCCATGGGGCTGAAGAGAAGGAGACGTGCCTGTGGCTGGAAGGGAGTTTGCCAGCCTAAGATAAGATTTACAAGCTCTGTTCCTTCTAGAGATTTGCTTCTCTTTACCTAGCTGCTTTGTTTTAATTTTCCAGGTCCCGATGCCTTAGAATAAGGCATAGGCAATAATTTAGCTGGAGGGCGTACAGGAGTGCCCTGGTTCATGGATGGGGAGGGCTTAGATGCCAGGTTAGAGATGGGGAATGGTGCTGACACTTGACTTCCTCACTGTGGGTGTTGGGGTGCAGACCAGTACTGCTGTAGGCAGCTCGTTATGGATGGAGCTCGTTACTTGCAAGAACTGGGCAGCTACGCTGGACTCACTCCATTCAGCCTTCTCCCTGTACCCATTTTACTTTGGTTTCCGGACAACTAACACAATGATGTCAGCCTGCACCTGCAGAGTGTGGAACACTGAACTCCTCTCTGAAGATATAATCCCTCCTAGGAAGGTTGGGAATCCAAATGAAGAAAGAGAAGAGCCTCCTGGGCTTGTCCCACTCATAAAGCAGAGCCTGTTGCTGGGTAGGATGCTGAGTAGCTCTGCAGCCCTCACTGTGAGCCCTCCAGAAGGGAAGAAGGGGTTTGCTTTCTGCCCCAGCAGGACGGGGCTGCCAAGCCACACATTCTTGGAAGTAAGAAAGCCGCCTGAAGCTACATCGCCTCCCACAAGGAGAAACCAGGGCTGTAGTTAAGTCTGATGCTTAACCCTGCTGCATTTTTAGGGGAGGAGGAGAAGACGACAGAAACGGGGATAGAAAAGCAGCTGAGATGAAGAAGCAGAGCTGTCTGCAGAGGAAGAAACAACTACATTTCCTTTGCCTTGAGAAAACTTTTACAAATTGTGCATGTTTTCAAAGCCTTTTCTAAACTTCCTTGCACTGCTTTTATTTGTATACTTTCCTTTATTGTTGCAGTTCGTGCTGGCTGTGTCCTTCCCAGGCTTTGAATAACATTCACAGGCACTAGTTCCTCTGCCTGTTAAGAGATGCTGTTTCCAGTGGGGTTTTTTCCCTTTGGTAACTCTGAGATTTGTTTTGGTTTTATATTTTATTCATTCATTTTCTGCCCTGAGTCTCTTTGGTGAAGTATATATTCCTTTTCATGTATCCGTTACCTTTGGCCCTCCTGTCCCCCCCCTTCTGATTCTCTTCCTGTACTTTGCGTGCCCCTTCCTCCTCCTCCTCCATCCCTCTTAGGGCTGCTCCCCTGCTGTTTCAGTTCAGTTGTCAAATGGACTAGTCCTGTCTTCTCTCCGCCTGGCAGGCTTCCCTTTGAAGCTCTGTAGCCCTGCTCTAAATCTGTCCGGATGGCCTCAGGCCTTGTCTGCAGTTCTGGAAGATGCTGTGCAGCTGTACTTCAACAACTCTTTTGGCCTGAAGTTTGGAAAATGGTTTAGTCAACTTGCACCGCTTCAGATGCTAATACGATTGAGGTTTTGGTGGGGCTAGAGAAGCAAAGGGATCATTTCGTATGGGTGTCAGTTGGCTTTTTGATGGGGGAGAACCTCATCTATATGTGAATCAAATAATGATTGTTAATCAGAGACCGATTGGGAAACGTATGTAACTCCTGCCTAAATCTACTATGGAATGAGATGCAAAAAGCTGCAGGAGGTGGGAAGGATGGTAAAGAAAAATATTTTCAAGAAACTATACCTGTGTCTGTAGTGTATAGGGAGACTACTTAGATTTGGAGGGGCGTGGATTTTACGAGACCTTTGCTCCAAGTAGCTGATCAAATTTTGCCTGTGACTTATGGCTAGGAAGGATAAATTTGGTCTATAAGCAGGATGGAAATATCCCACTGGTGTTTGGGGAGCAATGTGTTGCTAAGAGAGGCAGTAGGTAATGCCCGCCTCTCTCATTGCAGCTGAAAAAACAGGGGCAAAGACCCAAAGTCTGACTTATCAGTCAATGCCACTGTCAACAATACTGTGAGGATCATCTCCTCACTTTAGTCCTACCTAGAGCCATTAGGTCTTGTTTTCTTTCCATTGTACAGAATACTTACACATATTACAAATGCTGAGAAGTTGTATCCTCTAGTTCTTTGAATCATAACTTGGCAAAGTAAATGTTTTGTTTTAAAACAACATTTGTGCAGATTTTAGTGTAGGGGGATTAATTTGTCAGTGAGTAACATCGCTTTATTTTAACCAATCTTTGTATGAGCATTTAGAAATTACTGGCTTGTTATAGCTCTAATTATAGCTTTGCTCTGATCAACCAAAAAACAATAAATATAGACAGTAACTTTAAAAAGATCAGGGTGGGGTGGTGATGGTGGGGAGAGATTTTGGCTTTCGTTTAATTTTTTGCTAGCTAGCTTAAACTTGTCCATTTCTACTCACTGCATGCTTGGCACAAAGTAAACTTTTTTTATATATCCAAGTAACACTCTCCTTCATCTTCAAAAATTCACTGATTGAACTGAGATTAAAGTATAAGCTTTCTTGTGGTTGGGGATTGTTGGCCAAGCTACAGGAGAGTGGGGTTGAAATCCTGATTTGTACATATCTGGTAGAACAAGTCTTTGTTCTTTGATTCGTTACAAGAAACGCTTGCAGAGTAAGTGTGTCTATTCCAGATTGACAGCTTTGCCTTGAACCACACATGGGAAGATGCGTGGAAGGCTGGACTACCTGAAGGGAGAAAGGTTTAGGACGAGAAGCGAGAGCAGCAAAGCTTCAAAGCAGCTAGAAGGGAACTGTGCTCAGGATTTGGTTACAAATCTAGCGGCCAGGTCTCCCATCCTCCAGACACCCATGCACTTTTCAGTGGCTATGGGTGACAGGAGCTTATTTTACATCCCAACTGAGCAGTAATAACTGGAAGAAAAGGTCTAGCAGGAGTACCTTGCGCTATTTCTCCCAATATTTTAAAGGCTTCTCTGTCAATTAGTGATCCACCCTGACCTTTGGTTGTAACAGCTGGCCTGAGTATAGCATCACAGAGCTGCCAGGTGAAGCAGATGACTTAACGTGTCCGAGCAGCGTTCTGGCTGTAGTGCGATACTGGCACAGTATGCAAGGCACTTAGGGTTGGTCATGACACTGTTACCACTTACAACAGCAGCAAACTCTAGCTTTGCTGAGGAAATCATCCTATGAAAAGTTTAAAGTCAGTGATACGTGTACAATGTCAATCACAGAAGTTTGAAAGATGTGTCAGGCAATTTCTACATCTGGCTATTGATACTGCACTGATACTGAATGATTTTGCAGAATTTAAACTGTAGTTCTAACAGGATTCTTCGCAATATCTCTGCATTCTCGCTGCTTCCAGACAGCTTGTTTTGCCATGTTTTCATAGAAAATACAGTAATGATATTTCACATGTTCTTGTGTACAAGTAGTGTTAACTGATCTATGTTTTGATTTAATTTACAATAAGGGTTAATAAAGTTCTACTATAACTTCCTTTGGAGTTTGAATTCTTGTAGTAGTTGTGATGTTCGGTGTTTTAGGAGTTCCTAGTTACTATATTTTTAGGGTTTTATAAGGGTGTGAGGTTCTGCCACAGCAGTAGGCAAGGTGGCTATTTCTGGCTTGTATGCTCTTAATTAAAGAGATACTTGGACTGATATCCTAACTTATGGGATAAAAATCCTGTCTGCCACAAACTGAACTAATTTCTTTTCATGCCTAACTGTTGTTTGGTAACACTATACAGTCAGCTGTGCTCGTGTCGTAGTTAAATGGATGCCTTGGTTGGCAGAACCGAGGTGGGCTTTGTCCTCTCTTACTGACATGCTCATAACTGCAACTGCAATCACAATATTTAACTCTCCATCATGGACTGGGGATTCTAAATCCTAGAAGGGGAAGCTGACTTTGGCTGCTGGGTAGCTAGATGCATGGGGGAATAAAAACACCAGCCCAAGTAGACGGCATTCTCCAGTTTTCAGGAGTTACTGGGACAGAGTCCTCACACCAAGCTGGATCTGGGGGCAGAGGTAACTACAGCCCCTATGCAGCAAGATTTTTCCTGCTTCCCTTGAAGGTTTCATTGCCTGTGGTGGTGGACGGGCAGGTGTTGTGTGACCTTCCCTCATGGGCAGCTGCAGCAGAGCCAGCATATGGTGGCCCTGCAGAATGACACCACACGAAGGCATGTGGCAGCAGTGGGGTGGTGCTCAGAGCCTGCCTGGGTTCCGTCCTTCATCCCAAAGCAGGAGAGCTCCTCTAAAACGCCTCAGAAACATCACTCCACAAGTTGTTTGGCTTTTCGGCCTCCATGTCAGAACAATCTTAGGTACAACGAAATGTTTGTGTGCCTTTTTCATGTTCAGTGATAACATCATCATTTGATTACAAAATATTTATGAAATGTGAATGGTGATAGTCTGTGGTAGAAAAGACATTTTATTGGCTGTATCAGTACAAGAATTTTCCTAAGTGTAACATATACCTGTGGATGAAACACTAGATAATATTACATTACTTGGTATTATAAATAGAATTAGATGTAGTGGGAATGAGAGAGTTCCCCAGTGAAGTTGACTTCATTTTTTTATAAATTACTTACTAATCAGTTTTATATTTTTAGCTTTTATGTCACTAGCATTTAATTGCTCAGCAGAGGGAGGAGGAAGAGTCAAGTCTCGTGAGCAGGAACAGAACTTGTGAAGCGTGCCATTGCAAAATTCAGTTTTCCTGCAGCAAGTAGTAGATCTTTCTGGTTTTTTACTCGCCTTTGAAAGAAATGTCTATAAATAACATCTGTGTCAATACCAACCTCCTGGATATAGGTTATGGGTAGGTTTAGTTGTGCACTTGTGCAGGGTAGCTACATGACACAGCACTGTGTTTGGGTTCCTGAGGTAACTCTAAACCCAGAGGTGATAAAAGTGCATCATGTCTGTGCATTCACTGAGCTTTTTAAACCCTCCAAGAGGCCAGTGTGGCTGTGCCCTTTCCCCAGCTCCAGCTGCCATCAGCACTTGGCTTTCCTGGGCGTATGTAATGCTGTGTAACGCTTTTCTGTCTGCCCCAGTTTATCACTGTTTTAAAGCCTCTGAGGTTTAATTAAAGCTGAATTTATTTTTTTTTTTTTTTTTTTTTTTTTTTCTAATTTTACAGTTTGGACAGTTGCTTTTTGAGAGCAGAGAGTGGATTCTATTAATTTACCAAAAAATAATAACAATATAAACATTAATAGTTGAAATTTGTGAAATTTGCAACAATTTCTTTGGAAAGGCTTATGCTTTGGAGCAGTGGGTAGAATTGTTGGGTAGGTGCCTCTTGCTTTTCCAGTTAAAATCTACCTTGTTTAGGGCAAACCCTGAGCTCTTGATAACAGCCATTTGTTTAGGTTTAACAGAGGTTTGTAGGTTGTAAATGACAGAGTTACTCAGGTTGTAGGTCTCTAGCTAAGTCTTCTGGTCAAAGCAGGACCAGGCATGAGATCAGACTGGGTTGCTAAGGGCTTGATCGTTTGAGTCTTGGAAACCTCCAAGGACAGAGATGGCACAGTCTGGGCAGCCTGTTACACTGGCCTGGCTGTCCTCGTGGAGAAAGGAAATACTTATTTCTGCATTGAGCAAGGTTGGGAATGGTTTCCAGTAGCTTCTCCCCTGGCTGCTGTTGTGTCAGGAGCCAGAACTGAGGCTGAAGGAGATCTTTTCTTGAGTTGCAGTGTTCTTCTGCTGGGGCTTTCCCTGAGAAAGCCCTCACAGACACACAGGCTGGCATCAAGATGGGCTGGGGAAGGGAGAGGTGGGTTATGCAGGAGCAAAGAACAACAGAATGGCAAGGGGCAAACCTCTGGGGCACAAGATTTGCAGTCTTTGGAGCATTTCTCTGGGGCCTGTTTTTTAGCCTGTGCCTCCTCTCCAGCGACGGACCCTCCTTGGAGCATGTGACACATGGAGGGGATGCTCCATGCCATGTTTGCTCTCAGTATAGGCGCCCTCACGGATGGGCATGGTGGAGAGGAGGTCCTCAAAATTCCCATGCTGCCTTTTTGGGGTGTGTATTTCCCCCTCTGCCTCATCCGGTTTGAGAAGTGCTTTTAGGCCCAAAGGGGGCACGTGTCCCCATGCCTTGTGGGCAGAGGTGAGGGTGCAGTGGAGAGCGCCAGGCGGTGAGGGGGACGGCGGGCAGCCAGCCCCAGCTGGCACCAGAGGAGACACGCTGCCACTTGTAGAGGCTGGTGGCTTGTGATCTGGCGCCTGTCCTGCTGCGAGGTGGCGGCACAGCCCTTGGCAGCCACTTCTGATGTTCCCAGCACTGCTCACTGACCGCTGGGCTTGCCCAGCTCATTGCCCCTGGCCACAGCCCCACACTGACCCCCACCATTTCCTCACAGGGCATCTTCCCAGACACATTCCCTGCCCCTCTACGGAGCACGCCTTCCTCCAAAGAGGAGGAGAGGCTGGGATTCCTGAGCACTGCCGACAGCAAAGCTCTCTGGAGCCAAAGCGTGTCCACAGGCGTTGGCATCCTGTTGGCACTGCCAGCAGACATCCCCCATGACCAACCTAGGTCTGCTCTCTCATGGGGCACGGACGGATGAGGGGCTGTAGGCCCATGTGGGTCTGCAGGGATGGGAAACGGGGTCCGTGCAGAAGGTGGATGTCTGAATCCAGCCCCCAGGAAAGAGGAAATTTCATCAGATTTCCTCTCTCACAGCTGTTAATAAAATGGAGGGGTGGGAGGAGGACAGGAAAGTGAGTCTACAATAGACTGCTGCTGAAATATGCCGAATTTTTTTTTCTAAAAGTAGCCTGCTTTTTTTTCCTCTGTTAAATGTGCCATTTTCTAGATCTTTTATGCATGAGAAGCACTGTGTAGTGGCTGATTGGTTTGCTGCAGATTTTTCTTGATTTGCCTAGTGGGAAAGCAGACGTATGGTGGAAGCTGCTAAATAGATCAGCTGAAGTGCTACCCTTGTTTTGACAGTGTGGTTTTAGCTCTGCAACAGCCTTGTCCTGGGTCAGGAAGCTGGCTTTTCAAAGGCATTTGGATTATTGGCTTGATACAATCTCCCCATATTTTTTCAGTCCTCTCGTAATGGTGTTTCAAGTATTTCATTACCTTTAATACCGACCCTGGCTTTTCCCTTCAGATAACAGATTGTTTAGACAACCGTGAAATAAAGGAAGTATTTAATTACTTTGCCACTTTTCAAACCCTAGTATGTGCTATGTATTCACTAATGCATACGTTTTTGTGTTATTCTGGAAGAGGAAACTAGGGGTGAAATGTATGCTTATCTCCAGCTAACACAATCCAAGATATCCTACAATTCTAAAAGCTTGTAGGAGCTATTCCAAACTAACCACATTAATGGCTGCTGATGAACGGGTTGAAAAGGAGATTAAAGCCCAGTGATTCAACACCCGAGCAGCACGTACTGCTCCAAAACGTACTCCCCAGCTCCCTGCTGAGCTCTAAACCCGTCTGCTTCGAACACATCACAAAGCAGCAGCAAGTACTGCCTTAAGGAATTAACACGTACTTTTATTTCCACTGTGCTCACTGTGTTTCTGCTGTGTTCTTCACTGCAGGCCTCCCCGGTGGAAGCAGAAAGAGCCACCCACCAGCAGGTCGAGGCCAGCCCTGGAAGCGTGGGACCTGCAAGCCCGGCGTCCCCATCCCCAGGTGGGTTGCTGCTGCTGCCCTTGCCCCTGCCTTTGCCCACCCCGGGCTGGGGTTTTTGGCCCACCCTGCAGCAGGACTCCCATAAGTGCATCTGCAGCGGCACCAAGAGGGTTTATTAGAAAATGCAGAAGATTTCAGAAGTCTCTACATCAGAATTTTTTTACAGTAAGAACAAGCATTCACTGCAACAACCTCCCCAGGGAGGTGGTAGAATCCCCATGGCTGGAGGTTTTCAAGGTGCAACTGAACAGGGTGCTAGATGATCTCATCCAGGTGGTGGGACCATATGATCTTTCAAGGTCCTTTCCAACCTGGGCTGTTCTGTCAGTTCTGTGGTTGAAATGGCACACCTGACTGCTCAGTGCTCGGGCTGCGAGTTGTCAGCTCTGCTGTTTGTGTGCAGGAAGAGCTGGTGTCAGTGTGCTGTAACCAGAAAATGATCAGGGCAGAAACTATCCATCAGTAATAGCTTCTGCTTAACAGTTTTTTCCCTGCTAAGACATTAAGAAGTGGGGAAGGAGAAAAAGAAGGGGCACTTTGTAGTGGCTTTAAGTGGGCAGTATTGTGCACTCTCCTGATTTTCTGCTTTGAAGGCTTTATGAATGATTCCTGACCTGTGGAAAGGAGTTTAATGGTAAAATTTGAAGCTGCTTTCCTCAAAAGGGTGTTTCTGAAACATTGCCTTTGAGTAGGCATTTTATCTACTGCCTGCTATCATGCTAGGTTCATGGTCTTTTTATGTTGTTCACTTTTCAAAATGCATCTGTCAAGTTCACCTTGATACCAGAAAGTAAAAAGTACGATTTGAAGTAGATATTTAAGTGAGATCTCTGTCTGTAATCGGTGTATAAGCATAATGCTTCTATTTGTTGAGGATAAATGTGACTTAAATGATTGAGCTTTGCCCTCAAACATCAATTGGGTACCATTACCCCAAGATTAGAAGCATATCCAGCCTTTTCTAGATGTGCTGCAAGACTCTGAAGCACAGTGGCTGTTAGCAAGGGCTCATCAGCGGACTTTACTACTTTGACTCGTAGATGCCAAAGCACAGAGGTTAACAACCTTGAATTGCACCTGGTAGGTAATGTAGAAGCTGCAGTCTTGTGGTGAACCAACCAAATTCTCCTTTCATGAGTCAGCAGTGATGAGCTGGTGATACTTGATTACAAATCACAAAGCCACCTTGTGTCAGGCTCCACTCCTGTGGGAAATGCTAAATGTCAAGTATTAATAGCCAAGTTTAATATTGTTTGCCAAGAAAAACTGAGATAGATAACATTGCAAAAGGTGAAATGAGAAAGGGAGGTGGATTTTCATTATGTCTGCTTTGGAGGGATAGATGCAGTCCAAACTCTGTGATCTTCTTGTAGAATAAGCAACTTCCTCTGCTGTTCAGTACAAGCCAGATACTTCCATGCTGTGACCCCTGTGCCACTAATGGTGTGGGAACTGCTCCAAAGTGGTGACATTGGCCAGGCAGCAGGAGCAGCTCTTGTCTCTGCTTGTGTGCAGGTTCTTAGTCAAGCCTTGGGGTGCATCTCTACAGGATCTGAAGCTGAGATTCCACTTTAGGTAGTTAGAGAGATTTCTGGGTGCTTGTGTATTGCCTGGGATGCTGGAAACCGCTCTGCTTACGCTGGTGGTACCAGCTGACAGTAGTGTAGCTGTTACAGTCCTCAGCTGTAGGCCCATGTGCTCCTGGGTCCTCCTCCCATAAAGCAGCTTAAACTTGTTGGGTTTTTTGAAGAGCTTAAGGCCAATCAGGTTATTCCAGTCCAAAGCACAATTTCTTTGGTTTCTGATGCATGACAGACGTGGTTTAGTAGGAAACAGCAAGCTGAAATACCTTCCAGTACTAGTGGTGGTATATCTACTTCTCTGGGTAGCATCTTAGGATAGGATTCATCACACAACTTTAGGAATTGGCAGTATGGAGACTTATAACTCAATTGGCATGTTGTTACATGTAGGCATGTTACAGCTCATCTCAGCCAAAGAGAAACCTCTGAAATAGTTTGGGTGACTTCCACAAGAACTGCCTCTCTGTCTGTGTTGACCGTGAAGGGTGTCCCCGTGGTGCCTAGGTCAAGTGTAAAGACCTACATTTTATCAGGTGAATTTCACCCTTAAATCCTCGTCTTCTCTGAGAGATTAATTTTGCCTGTTTTGAAGAATGAATTTATTTTTTTAAAAAACATGCAGTTTATGGGCTTGCAGTAAATCCAGTAAGAAATTGGATTGTATGAAATAGGTCTACATTTTATTTGAAAAAGTGTCTTAACCTGGCATCGTTATTTCTTGTATGTGTGGATTAGGTTCAGATCAAAAGCAATTCAAGTCAACTGCAGCTTGTGCCAGCCCTGTTGTGAAGAGATTAGAATTTCTTTCCAGTCCTGTCCCTTCAGAGGAAGCTGCTTCAAACGAGAAAGATGTGAAGAAACCTGAAATAGAGCAGCAGAAGAAAGCAGAGCGCCCTGCTACACCAGAGGTACATACAGGCAAGAAAGAGAGGGAGTGGAAAACAAGGCAAAAAAAGAAGAAAGATCTCACAAGGAAATGTTTATTGTGCAAATTGGTATTTTTCTCTACATAATGTCACATCAGGAGTTCAGGGAATGACCCTAGAGGATGGTTTCTGTGCCAAATCCTGTAGTCATCAAAGAGTTGCCCCTCCAAAGGAGCTCCCCAGTGTCTGCTTGCAGCTTTTTAACCTGTAAACTGGCTGGAGCAGAAATGAGAACTTAAGCTGCAAACCCCAGTCCCGCCACATGTTGGGAGGGCAGTGTACCCAGAAGGTGTAGACAGTGGACCTTACCCTCTTAGTCCTCTTGAAGTGTTGAACAAGGGCAGGTGGTGGCAGATGTGACAAATGGCCATGACCCCTACCACTGTGTCAGGTAAGTTAGATGTTGGTTCTGGGTTAGGATGGGCTTTGGTGTGCAGGGCAGTGGGAACGGCAACAACAAACAGCTGCCAGTTATTTCCAGGATATCAGTACTGCAATTCCATGTTGTAATTCTGGAGATAGAGACTTCGTCTTCGATAATGTTGACTCAGAAAATAAGTGGAAAGGGTTTAAGTTAACCTTTGATTGAACCTGCTGATTTTCAAATGCTGTTTTCTGCTCCCAAATGTCTGAACAGGTGATGAAACCAAAAGCCCTGGAACAAGAGGGAAGTATAGTATTACCATCTTTAAAGAAACTACCTGAGACCAGCCAGGTTACTCTGCACAATTCTGGTCGACAAGGTGAGCAAGCAGCTTTTGGAGAACTCAGCTGGACAGTAACTGATATATGTGTGTGTGGTATTCAGGGAAAATTGCCTGATCAATGACCTGGGAGGTTTTGGAGATAAAATGGTTGCTTTCTAGTTGCATCTGACTAATATTGGTAGTGTGGCTTCTGTGATGCAAAGGACCTTACTGGCTGTTCCCCTTAAATACAGCAGCAGAATTGTGGCACGAAGAGCGGGGCAGGGAGAGCCCTATCTTGCATTTACCTGACCTAGCAATAAAAGCTGTATTATGTCAATGAGTATTATATTTTATTAGTTCTGCTACTCACAGAAAAAACAGTTTAGCAATTGGTTTTATCTCACAGTAAAAACTTCCAGAGATAAATTCTGCACTCTGCTCATGTGGAGCTCCTTTCCATAGATGAACAATACACGTATCTGGCCACATCCCTGAGTTTGACCCATGCATATCACGAGTTCTTGCAAAGCAGAACTTCTTTTTTCTTTTGGCTTCAAGACAGAGTTTTGCTTGAGATTGATAATGTTAGTAGTTTGATATTGATTTTGGAGATGTGTGTATGTATGTGTTGTGAAAAGAAGAGAGAAAACATCTGACGCTTTCTTCCCCCTGAGAACTTATTAGGGTATCAGTTTATGTATAGGTAATACACTGATCATCCTAGTGTTTTCAGGATCGAAACTACTGGAGGTGACCACTGTGGGAAAAGGGATTGTCTGAAAAGGAATAGAAGTCTCACTTGTTTGAAGTGTGTATATGGGGGGGGGGGTGCGCTTTCCAAACAGGCTTGGAGAACAACACCAATTCATGTTAGGCATCAATCAGTCCAAAACATCGAGTACCAGATTGTAGGTGTCTCGCCTACTGCACATGGCTGCTCTCTAGTGTTCCCAGCACGTAAAGCACTGAAGGGATCCTGTAATCCTTTAAAATGCGTGTCTGCAACAGGAACGAAGGCGAGCACCATGCAGAGACTTGAAGGGGTGGCTGCCCTCGGCCAGCTGTAGGCCCCGTGAGCTCTCATGTAAGGGTAGATGCCATCTTACCACCCTAGCATTTACATACGGGTGGTCCATGTGATCTGCAGGGCCGTTGCAAACCGGTGGCAATGGGCCGACATAGTCCAAACCCCTCTCATGGCCGAGGCGGCTTGGGTCTGAGAGTCCGTTGTCGCCTTTTTTTTGACCGCGCTGTGTTTCTTGTTTTGTCTCCGTGCCCTGGCCTGCAGAGCCGCCCCGCGGGGCCGCGGTTCCCCTTAGGGTTCGCAACAGCTGGCGGCGCTCACAGTTTTTCTCGCAGTCAGGTAAACGCGGCGCTGAGACCAGCTTCAGCCCTCCCGCCGCCCCCAGGCCTTGCCGTCCTCGGACGTGGGGCCGGGGTGGAAGCTGAGGATCACGGGGACTCCTTCTACCTCTCGCTTTCCTAGAAAGCGTCTCTTCCCGCTGCACAGTTGGCAAAGAGCTGTTGGGCCGCACGCTGGTGGGATGCTCTGCTTGCAGGCACCCAAATGAAAATCACTTGCCTATAAATACCTCTTCCTTAATTTCTTCAAATCAGCCTCATTTTCAAAGACATTTGGGCAGAAAATGGCAATGGCTCTCTCCTTAACTGTGGCTCTTGAATAGCGTAGCCCCATCCTGTTAGCTTTGCTGTGCTTTTCCCTTCCTTGCGCTGAATCACGAAGGGAAAAGTAGATCACAGTAGGTGACACTGAGTCTGAACACCGCTAACAGCTGTGGCCAGAAGTAGACGGCATTAGCTAGTGGTAGAGTAGAACCCCGTGTTAGTTAATACTGTCCTCCTCTGTACCCAGAAAAAAAAAGTAGTTTTGTTGGTGATGGGTGTAATCTGTTTTTTCTGGTTTATTCGCCTGCAATTCGTCCTTGCGTTTGGTTGTGGGAGCAAATAGGAAACTAACATGAAGCTTTTTTATACAGATACATTGCAGCCTAAGCACATTTTGCTGTGTTAAACTTAATTTTTCCTTTTTCTGTTGGTTTTTTTTGATAGCTGATTCTGATAGCAGTGACAAATCAAATGTGAGTACCTTTTTTGCATCATTGTTTGGTTTAGAGATATGTGTTTAGCAGAAGTGATTTTTTTAAGCAAACTGTCTTGTAACACCAGCAAATCAGAATGAGAATTTTTTTCTTGAGGAAATAAGAGAGAAAAAATACAACCCAAATGAAGACTTAGTCTGAATCTGAAATGATGTATTCTTCCCTTATCTAGAAGGAATGCTAGCTATACAGTACTGGTTTGCTGGAAGACCTAAAGCTTCATAATCTCAAAATAATATATAAGTCCAAGTTATCCATTCTCCTTTAAATGCACAGAAATTAGAGACCACAATTATACTTTCTTCCCACTAAAAAAACCCACCACCACAGAAGCTACAGTAAAGTACACAGTAGTTCATATTCTGTTTGTCATGTAAAAATAGATATAATCTCTTCCTATCAGATTCTAATACTATTCTTAGTGGAAAGGAATAGGACATAAAGTGTTTTAAATTGCCCTTGATTGTAAGGATTTTAAATATGTATCATGTAATGGGATCCATACTGAAGCCTGAGATTTTATTTCATTATGGATAAAAATTTAAAAAAAGGGTATAGGCTGTTGTGCTGGCAACCACATGAAATGAGAGAATATATTTTACAATCACAAATTGGTTTGTGTGTTGCGCAGAAGATTATACAAAAGAAAAATAGAGATTCTTTGAATTTGAGTACCTGCAGGTGTCTATTCAGTGCTGCTTAGAACTTTCTTTCAGATCTTTTTCCTTTTTTGCCCCTCCAGTTGAAGTTTCCCAAGCCTTTCTTTGCAAATCAAATGATTATTTTATCATTAGGATACCTGTGAGAAATCCCAAGTGTCAGTGAAGCTAAGAATATAACCTGCTAATTGAGGGAATCATTATCTGTTTCTGAATTTCCCATTTTAAAATTGTTGCCAGGGGCAGGCCAGATGAAGTGCAGCTTTCTCTGGTAGCCTGTGAAGTATACTGTAAAAGCCTAATAACTTGCTTTTCCTTCACACAAGCGTTTCAATTTCTGGTCCTGGGATCCAGAAGAAGAGCGAAAGCGCCAGGAAAGGTGGCAGCACGAGCAAGAACGCTTGCTTCAGGTAAGGAAGAAACTACATGTCTTCCACCACGTGGTTCAGCTGTTGAATTGTCACTTTGGACAAAAGTTGGGCATTTCATGACATGTTTTCCACGTCCTCTCTGAATGCCTGAGCGAATTCTGTGGCAGATGAGTGATAAGATGAGCGTACACGCATGTTCTCTGTGGTCTGGGCACTCTTACGTCTCCCTTCTCCACTCATTGGAAAGATCAAAAGGACTTTGTTCTGAATTCCAGTGTGGAGTTAAACCAAATGTTGATCCTCAACTATATTTAAAGTATGTTGAGCACAGACTGTGAGACTCTTAACTACTTGGAGGCTTTTTCTTGAAACTGACAATTTGCTGACCCCTGTGCATCTCTTCTTTAAAATGATGGTGTTAATAGATTTTTGTAGATTTCTGCTTTGTTCCCAGGTTCTTATTGGAAAAGGTCAAGCTAAATTTGGACACCAAGGGTTTGGGTTTTTTTGCGTGAGGGGGTAAACCCCCTCAAAACAACCACTGGTTTTGCCTAGTGGTAGAGAAGCTGTAAAAGGTCTGGTTTTGTGTCCTAGTCAGGAGAAGTGCAGTGGCCCTGAGAACTGATTCCCCTGTCGGTTAGTAGCGTCTTTTGAAACTGTCGTTAGGTTTGGTCCCAAAGAAATCATATCTTTCCTCCGTGTAACAGAAGAGCAAACAACTATCAAAGGATGGAGAATAATAAAATGGAGTCTTTTCATCTTTTAAGAATGGCTTACGTGTCTCTCTCCTGCTTTCTTGAGATTATTTCTTTTTAGTTAATATGGTTATTTCCTCTTAAAGTGGTTTAAAACTCTCATCATAATTTTTTTGGCGTATGTGGGTGTTCTTTCAGTAGTGAATCCATCTCTTCTGGATTAGGCAGATGTAGTTTCTAATTTGAACAGAGTTTGGAACTGGTGTAAAAAGGATATGGAAGTCACCATTCTTCCCCATATTCAAACCAGTTCTGTTAAACTGTTTTAAAGATTTCTTTGAGATAATTTTTCATGCAAAACTGTGTGAAAACAATTCTCAAGAAATAATTCCATCAAGGAAGAAAATAAACTACTTAGTTAATTATAAGCTTGCCCTCTTCAGATCTTTACATGCTATTATCTTTACACACATTTATCTTTTAAACTTGCACAGGTATTCATCATGCATTAAATTGTACTGGCATCTCTCTTAAGTTAGTACCAGTATCTGCAAAACCTGCTTGTTTATATGCTACTTTGCTGAAGTTATTAATGTGAAAATCATGCCCAAGTGTTTTGGGGTGCGTGACAGCTTTTTGGAACTCTTAATACTTTATAATAAAAAAGGAATTATTGAAATTGTTGAGCATAAATTTCATTTCTGACCAAAAATTTAAAATCTTCTAACAAATTAAACTTCTTCTAGTATGTTACAAGTTCCTCATGGTTTGAAAGTGTTAAGTATAATTGCTAGAAACAAGCGGGGAGAGGAGGAAAAGAAACTTTTTTTTGACACACATGGATGTTTCAACCTTTATCTTCCTATTTCATCCTATTTTTGATTAAACCACTTTTAGCAGGTTCATTTTCACTGTGGAGATACTACAGAATTTACTCCTCATGTAATTTCTGTAATCCTATAGAATGTTCTGAATGTACCTGTATTCATATTCTCTTACAGGAGAAGTATCAGAAGGAGCAGGACAAGCTGAAAGAGGAATGGGAAAAGGCCCAGAGAGAAGTTGAAGAGGAGGAGCGTAGATACTATGAGGAGGTAAAATACTTAGAGGAGGAGGTTGTTCATTGACTTTTTTTTGTACTTAAATGTACCCACTTACGTAACTGAAAAAAATCTCAGATTAATTAATGAAAAGCCTTCTCAAGGCTGAATTCTCTTAAACACTACCATAGGCGCTGAGGAAAAATATTTAAATATTTAGACAGGTATCCTCAGAAGCTCCGCACAGGTGGGGGTGTCTAATTGCTGTGCAAGTCAGGGTGAGTCAGTGTGGTGTGTCTGGGCACGCTCAGACTTCCCTCCAGAGGCAGAGCCTGGTGCATTTTGGTGTATACTTGGTGCCTGGAGTTGGTGGAACTCCAGATGAAATTGTTGTTTGCCTTGGGCTTGATCATGTAGATATTTTGTAAACTGGCTTTGTTTTAAAAAAAAAAAAAATCTCACAGGAAATGTTCAAAGCTTGCAGTTGTAGAATATTAATGATATAAAAGATAGTGGTTTTCTTCTGTTGTATATGGGTCATTATTGCAAAAAATAGGAAAATATTCATGTTTTCAGTTTAACTTGTTGTACATTATGGAAATTGATGTCTTATCATCTGTGCTCGAGGGCCATGCTTGTGATCTGCAAGTTTCTTGTGTACCATTTTTTTATATGAAACTTAATAGCCTGGTGTTGTGAGAAACAGTGGTGCCATGCCAAGTGGAATATTCTTTCCAGTTTTGGACATCCCATCTCTCATGGTAATGGTGAAAGGAAAGGGAGTGCAAAACCTGGAAGCAGGTTAAAAATGGAGGTGTTACTAGAGTAAAAATTGAGTTTCTTCTTACCACAGGTCCTTACCTAGCCATCTAAATAGGACACGTAGCCAAACTTTATGCTTCTACTTTTTAAGCTCATAGTTGACATTCTGTATTTCTAAACTCCACTCTCTCCTGATCCTCTTTTTTTTTAGGAACGTAAGATAATTGAAGATACTGTAGTTCCATTCATTGTCTCTTCAAACTCTGCTGACCTCCTTTCCTCTTCTTCTTCTACCACTGAAGGAAACAAGACAGCGGTGAGTTTTCATGGAGCAGTGAGGCAGGAAAGACTAAGCCATCTTCGATGTCATGTGTCATTCTTCACTAAAGGCTAACAAAGTCTGGGAACAGAGTATTCCCTGGATCCCTTCCATAATTGGTGATATCTCATAGTGCTATAGTTTGTATATTTGTATGACTGAAGAGCCATGCTCCCAAGCAAAGTGCTACCATCTGATTTTGGACTAGAGCAAAGGGTCATATTTTCTCACTTTGCAGCTGCTTCTTTTCTTTAACTGGTGCTGTGGAAAAGCAGTCACCTGTTTCTTTTTGTTTTCACTACCTTCTCAAAGCCAACAGCATCTGAAGTGATTTCTTTGCATCCAAAATCTTGAGTGTAAGACAGTGCTTTAAGCATATCTGAGATGAGACTGAATCCTGCCTCCCCACTTTTTCTTCTTTTCTCTCCCACCATCCAGCCTAGAAAGTGGAAAAACAAATGGAGGAATGTCCACTCTCTGATTATTCTATTTTTTTTTTAACTTATGCGACACAAAAATGTTTAATTCAATGCATCTAGTATCTAATTAAATAAGTGTTTGCCAGAGATCACAGAATGACACCTCAGGTGAGATCAGTCGAATGAATGTGGGATTCCCAGACATAATTTTCTCCTGCCTGAGGCAGCCACACCCAAGAAGTCATCTGCCTTTTTTCATTCAACTCCAGGATTTAGGAGTACTCTATCATCTGCTTCTCCTCTCACCCTTCCTTCCTTCTCTTATCACTCATCCCTGTGCAGGGGTGTCAGCCATGGCCCATTTTCCACATGGCTGTGTAGCAGCAACTTCCTGGGTGGAGTTGCTTATGCCACGTTCAGGGTAGTGCCTGCACCCAGAAGTGAAGGATCTCATCATGCCATGGCTTACTGAAGCTCCACCAGTCAGATATGACCCACTCCAGTACTATTTTGGAAGTACTAGTGTTGCCATGTGAGAATGCCCAGAGCATCTGAGTAATGCTCTGCCTCTAGGCAGAGACAACAAGCTGAGGTCCCTCACAAAGTCCTACCAAGTCCAATGGGAGATGGTCTAGACTCTCAAAGTCATTCAAGGATTCCTGCCAAAAGTATGTAGTGTGGTTTTATTTTGTCATCCTGAACACTACCTCATAATTGGTCGGTCCTGCACTTTTTTGTTTCGTGCTCAATTTAATACAATTATTTGATTGTTTTAGCTGAAGCCTTTGTTAAATCCAAAGTTGGCCTTACCAAGGTCAAATGATTCCACTGTATAATGTGAGATGTTCTTTATGATAATGAGGTGTGTGATACATCTGGGGGCAGCCTGTGCTTTTCTCATGCATGCGCTGATTCAAGGAAAGCTCCTTGTTCCCTCCCCTGCTGTCTTCTAGAACACAACTGATTCAAACAGCTCTCCAGAGGAAGGCAAACAAAAAGAAGTTACAAGGCAGAAAAAGCTGCTCTGGGAGCAGGACAGTATGCCATCTCCGAAAAGCAAGGAAAATGAACTCTGGCAAGAAAAGAGGAGGTATGGATCAAGCCTAAGTATTTCTTAAGCCCTGTGGAGCTTTGTGTTCTGTAGACTTGTGGGACGTCGCATCTGCCTGGGATTGGTGCTGGGGCATCAGCATCTGGTGGCCTGGTGATAGGTGTAATATCTCCTGATTCACTTGCCACAGGCTTACACATGTATGGCAATGTGCAGCGCTAGTTTCTCAGTTCAGAAGGCTTGTCTTTGCAGCATATGGCTTTGCTGAAATCAACCAGATTGAAGCTCAGGTAGCTCAGACGTCTCTGTACGTCACTGCACTGTGTCTCCTGTACGAGTTCCCCAAGCCATTTGGAGGAATAAAGGAGCAGTAGCTGTTTTCGCTCGGGATCTGTGTGAGATTGCCTGGCTATCTCGGAAGGCAAGTCAGGGCCCTGACTTGCCAGATGATCCTGGTCTTTGCCCAGCTGCTAATAACAGCTTTCATAAAGACGAGAAGCATCTGATGATGCTGAACACTGGGTAGAGAACACTGAGAAATTGTGTTTCTCTGGCAAATAAGCCATTTTCCATAAATCTGGGATGATCTTTCATGCATGTAAGTTGCAGAGTGTGAGGGAAGCAGGAAGATGTGACATGTTTAGACTCTGGTTAATTCATGACTGTATATTGCATCATCATTGCTGACACAGTAACGAAAATCTAGTTGCAGAAAACAGACTGACATTCAAAAGTCTGATTTTGCCATTCTATTCTAGGTGGATTTTTTTTCCTGGCTTTATTTATACAATGTGACTTATTTTTATTGGCAGTGGAAATAAAGTGTTCTCAGGACACCCGGAGACGGGTATCTTGAAAGGAGGTGACCAGGAGCACCAGGTGATGGAGCGCAGCTCGCCTGCCAGGCTGAATCTGCCGTTGACTCAGGGTGAGAAAAATGAAACACCTATGGATAGAAAATATTTCAGTGTTATTACTTGCTCGAAATGCAAATTCATTTTATTAAATTTAGGCTTGCTTTCCCTGGCACAATTTCATTGTGTTCTTAGTGCTCTGATACAGGTTGCTCAAATAAAGAAAGCGGAAGATACTACCCAGCAATCCATCCTTATGGATTTGTAGTAGTGATTAAACAAACTTCAAAGGTTTTGACAGTTTTTAACTTCTGCTAGTCAGGCAAAAGCCTGAATCTTGGTTCTCTTCATCAACTTGGCCCCCTACAAATATTCTGACAGCTCCTTTCCTGCCACTTAAAGCATCACGTCCTCGCTCTCTGCTTAAGTCCTTAAGCTAGTCAGAACTAGGTGTGTTGGTTTGGGGTTTTTTTTTTTTGTGTCTTGATACCAAAAATAGGGAATGGGCCTTTCATAGGCCCCAGTAAAGTTTTTCTTCTCCTCTAAACCAGGTGGTTGGTGTGCAGCAGGGTAAGGCTGTGCCCAGCCTGTGAGCCACAGGATTTGTCTGGAAGGATCCAGGCAGCACGCTGTGTCTCAAGGATGGGATGGCTGGCTGCCTGGGCATTTACACACATCATTGCCTATTGCTGGGAGGCTGTGACCATCACTGAGCCTTGTGCAACCATCTGAAGCCCAGAAGGAAATTGCAAGGGAAGAAATCCATTTATCAGTAGGCTCATGGAGAGCAGTGTCTACACCACCTTCCTCTTAACTCTTGCTGTTGAGAAGTTTGGATCCCCAGGCACCATGGGAAGGTTCTGTCTTTCTGGTGCTTCAATCCTTGGGACAGAAATACTTTTATTTTTCCAAATGCTACTTGTGGGTGGATGTTTGACTTCTCCCTTTTCCCCTTCATAAACTGAGATTCAGCAGCAGAGCAGGTCATGTGTATGTGTAGGTAATGCAGGGGGGGACATTGTCCCATAGAGGTCTTCTGGTGTAGGAGAGCCTGTCTCTGAGTTGGTGTGGAGTTTCTGAGAACTTATTTTTAAATATCAGTACATTTTGTGTTTCCTTTATGGTGTGCCCACAAGCTATGCTGGTCTATAAGTACTGACAAAAACATTTTATCACAAGTGTTGAGATTTCCTCACCTCCCATTGTAGATGTCTCCTGGAATCAGCAGTTGCTGACAAAGCAGTCCCCACATCGTGCAGAGGACATTCGGCAGAGACCATTCCTGGGCCAGAATGTGGGGCAACAGCCGAACTCCACAGGAGAAATAAGGAGGTGAGAACATAAAATAAAGGTTATTGCAGAGGTTGAGAAGTCCTGCTCACTCTGCTCTCCCACATGTTCCTACTAAGCATTCTTTATCGATTAAGTTTCATGGGTAGTCCTGCACTGTGCAGACACCATTGATTCCTGGCTTTACCACCAAGGCTGCTAATGCTTATCCACTTTGTTTCTTATGACGGGTTCCCCAGTAACTAGTTTCACGAGGGAGGACACCTCCTGCTTGCCATTCTCTGTCATCTTTCTCCTTAGCTCCTTAAACACTCATCTGTGTAACTGTTCATGTGCTTCCTTTGTTTCAAGTCCCTAAGACAAACATTTATAGCTAGTGAGTGGCTAAACATCAGAGTGGGAATGTCAGGGGAAGTCTGCCTCTTTGAAGGTGGTATCCGAGAGCTTCATTCCCCAGCTTCTAAACACATGTTGATTGCTACTTTTTAGTTCTTTAAGGATTATAGCTTTTAAAAGAAGATACGTACAGATTAGTATTTTCTTCCTGCTATGAATTTGGTGAGGTTTTTTTCTTCTTCAACGCTTTGCTTTGTGTTTTTGAGTGAGTGTTACTTGCCTCTTTGAAGGTGGTATCCGAGAGCTTCGTTCCCCAGCTTCTAAACACACGTTGATTGCTACTTTCTAGTTCTTTAAGGAATATAGCTTTTAAAAGAAGATACATAGAGATTAGTATTTTCTTTCTGCTATGAATTTGGTGAGGTTTTTTTCTTCTTTGATGCTTTGCTTTCTGTTTTTGAGTGAGTGTTACCGGCACAGACCCTCCATCAGCAACCCTGCAGCTGCTCTACCAGGGTGCTTCTGAGCACACCCCCTTGGGAAACACAGACTACAAGGTGTCGTGCCTTGGCATCATCAAATGGCAGTGGACAGCAAAATTATGCCTTGTTTTCTGTAGATAAAATATTTAGAGCTGGGAATTCTGAAATCCTTCAGCTAGACTTTCTCCATACAAACCTCTGTTTTCACTTGTTTTTCAGCCGTAGTAATGCATTTTCTCTCCTATATTTTAGGGCAGGCTATCACGAGAACTTCCGATCTGGGCCATCGTCTCCCTGCTCTCCTGCTGCTCCGATTCAGTCACCCAACAGGTACAAAAGGTCATTAAGGAATTTTGCAGACCAAATGCATCTTTCTGGTGAACTGCTGCAGTGCAAATCACACTAATATTATGTGGATGCACTATTAATTCTTCTAAATACTGCAATTCATAACCATCCACATAATAAACATGTAGCTCCCTCTGCCGTGTTTCTTGCCTACTTCAGCAGTATTGTTGTGTTTTAAAATAACACAGTTCAGAAAGCAGCCGTAGGACTCTGCTTGATCATTGAAATTTTATTGAGATTGAAATGGCTTAATATAAGCTCCGGTCAAAGTAAGCAGTAAAGCGTGAGTTCAGAGCACTTAAGCCAAAGGATGTAGTTTTCATTGTGAGTAAGTTACGTGCTCAGGAGGAAGGTATGTTCTAGATGTTGTCACCCAATGACATTCCAACACTTACTGATTTTAAAAAAAACACCTTCCCTTAATTCCAAACATGAAACACGTTTTGCTTTTTTGCCTTTTTTATTGGTTTAATTTGCCTACATTCATGCTAATCTCCTGGAGATTTTATTCTCTCAGGCAATGAGCTGTGCAGCTTTCGATGAGATGTGTACCAACTCTAAATAAATGTTAACTGCATCCTGATAGAATCACTGCTAATTTGGGGTGTGTTAAAACCAGTTGGCTCATTAAATGGGGTTAAGTCATACAACACAGAAGCCATGGAAATTTTTTGTTCTATTTAAATAACATTTTTCTTCATGTTTAATAGCAAAGCCCTCCTTCTGATGCCATTTGCATTAACGTGAAACTATTGGGAATTTTTTATGTGAACAATTTCTTCTGGTTTTGATAATTTTAGTTTCAGTTTTGGTGGGATTGCAGATCATTTCTGGCTACATGTAGCTAGTCTTAATAGCTTCTTCATATTATTTAGTAGCTGTATCCTGATCTGAGACCCTGTTCCAAGATCTTTTCCTAAAGTAATTGATGGAATGTAGTTCATTGTTCCATTCAAACATTAGAAAACTTTTCTTAAAAAAACACTTCATTCTTTGATTCAACACTTTAATTTGTCTTTATGATGACTTCCGATACTGGAGAACTGAAAACAAGGAAGGACTCAACAGTAACACAGAGGGATGGGAGCAGAAGGCTTAAGGTTGTAGGGGAGGAGAAGAAATGAGGGAAGTTATTCTGAAAGGAATAATGAGAAGGAAGCAACATGAACAGACAGCGATGTGCCTGGGCTGTCACTGTACATGATGGGCTCAGGAGTGGCAGAGATTAGATGGAAACAAGGACAGTTTTCTGTTCATGATGAGTCTTTCTGCTGCTTCTGTCTCATTTTTCTCTCTCTCTTTTTTTTTTTTTAATTCCTTTTTTATCATGATGCAGTCCAGATCCATCTCTCTTGGTGGCTTATTATGTTGTTGCACCAAAAACGTAAAGCAAGATATTGAAAACTTGCTCTACTTTTGTACAATGTCATCAAACCATCTTTTTGAAACCTATGTTTCAAATCTGAACAGTCTCCTGAAATTTCTCTCCCGGTTTCAGCCCTGGCTGAAAATAAACATGGATGACGGACACATGGCAAGGGATCCCTTTTGTCCTCAGTTCCTCTCATTTAGATGAACATCAGTTCTGGCAGACAGGAGAGGAGGGAAGAGTGTGAAACACGCGCAGGTGTACACCTGCAGTGCCATTAAAAACAGTGTGAGAAAGGGTACCAGTTATTCCTGGGACGCCAATCCCTCACCCGGTTGTCATCAAACAGCTGATTTACCGGAAAGGTCTAGACAGGACTGAAGCTTAAGGACAGAGCTGAAGTATTTTTGCATTGCAGATGGAGATCTGATTTCAGCTTTCCTCTAATGAGTTGGAGCACTAACAGGCACGTAGCTGCAGCAGCAGGGACTGCAATTAGTTAGCAAGTGCCTGGTGCCTGCTCTGAGCCACTGCAGTTCCCCTGCTACGGGTGACTTTCACAGCTTGTCTGGGTGTACAAGCAGCATCCCTGCCTTCTGACTTACAGTAAGCAAACACATTTGCAAACAAACTGAAAATTTTCCAGGCTGAGAATCTGGTTTAGGTAATTCGTATGAATGTCTGCTTTGATTGCTGTGGCATTGACTGGGTCTGGGTAATCCACGGGCGTGGTTTCCTACCATCCGGGCCTCTGTGAAGAGGCTTGCATCTCTTTTGATCTAGCACAGCAGAATGGCAGGGAAATGGGTCTGAGCTGCTGTGCACCCAAGTATTTTAAGTCCTCTGCTTGCTTGTCTGAGGCAGATTCAGCAACATGGCTGCAGGGTCAATGCATATGTATGTGGAACCCCCCAATGCTCCTTCCTCCCATCCTGTCCCTCGCCATAAACCTGTGCAAACATTTGTATACATTTTAGCTCGGTTGCTGTTCTGTTTTCTTAAAGCCCTGTTTGTCTCCTAGGTCTGTCAGCGGAAGGAAGCTTTGCTCCACCTGTGGGCTTCCTCTTGGAAAAGGAGCTGCCATGATTATTGAGACACTCGGTCTTTATTTCCATATTCAGTGCTTCAGGGTATGTCTCCTGCTCTATTAAGAAAAATCTCAAGTCATGAACAGTGCAAGGAAGAGAGTATATTGAGGGCTGTAGATGTGAAATTGAAAAGGAGAGGACCAAGAGATTTACATTTTTGTTATGTATGTTTGTGTATGTGTTTGTAGAGAAGTGGAAGAAATGCAACTAATGTATTATTTTGCTGTCAGACCCAGTAATTGGGCTAAAACCTGTGATTTAGCAAGCAAACTTAGCTTCCTCGCTTACAGAGGGAAGCATCATATAATTTCCTAATTTCCCTGTTGTACTCGTTGTTTTTAAATATGACATTTGTTACCTTGTGATTTTTATTTTTTGTCCAAAAAAACTGGTCAGTCCCAAAGCCATCTTTGGTCTTGACCCATGGTTGCAAAGCTTGGACTGTGGAATGGATGATGTATTCTGGCTTTCACCAGAGCTCTCAACAGAAATACTTCTTGACTGTTCTTGAGTGTTTTAGTCTTCAAATGACTCAAGATAGCGTTTTCTAGAGAACTCAGAAAGTGTCTGTTTCTATTATCTCTGGCCCTATTGATATTAGACATTCATGAATCTTTTTTTTTTAGATATTTACCTAGGCTAAACTCTTAAAATCACTAGACTTCACTTCTGTTTAAGTGGAGACTGCTGATGAAATCCAGTCCTAAATACTGTGGGCCCTAAAGAAACCTTTCACTGATTTGCAGTGCTCTGTAGGAGTATGGACTGGGTTCTGGGGGAGGTTTTTTCTCACTATTCCAAGAACTGTTGAAACAAGTCAGAATTTGGGAAGAGCTGTGACAGAGCATGGTGTCTCTTACTTTCTCTCTTCTCCAATTGACAGTGTGGCATTTGCAAGGGACAGCTGGGAGACGCAGCAAGTGGGACAGATGTCAGGATTAGAAATGGTCTTCTTAACTGCAACGATTGTTACATCCGATCCAGAAGTAAGTACCAAATCCTGTCCGAAGGACAATGAACTCTAACAAGACTGTTGCTGTGATTTTAACTAATGGGTTTGTCTCCTCCTGGCTTTGCCACTCATGCACGGCTTCTCCATAGGAAGGGGAGCCTCCCCATGCCATTTTAATCATATCAAAAAAAGATTTCCAAGTCCATTAAGTCTTGCCCAGAGGATCTCTGCTCAACAGTATTAGACTTAAAGGCTGTTTCTGTGCATAAATAGAAACTCCTACACCATGCACGTGGATGTCCTGGGGGCTTGTATGTGTCACATCACGTGAGAAAATGTAGATACTTCTACTAGGTCTAGGACCCTAGGCCTTGTTTGGAGAAGTTCCCATTTTTTATGTCTTCAGGCCTCCAGACAAAATGGTCACGGAAAATATTAGGAATGTTCTGTAACTCATGATGGAACCTTGTGGTTGTACCCCCAGATGTGTGCTAAAGTGTTGCTTGCTGTACATTTTGAAGAATGAGCCGGACAGTTGCATGTCAGAAAAAACTCAATGCATTTTTCTGCCTTAGAGCAGGTCAGTTGAATGCTCTTGCTAGTCCTGGATTTATGTGTCTTATACCCAATTGCTAGAGCATTTCAGCTGCACCCCAATGTCACCAGTGATATGAGATGGGCAGTGCTCCCGCTGGCTTCTTCTTTGTGGAAAACAGTAAGAAGCAGGAAAAAACCACGGGAGTAATCATTGCCTTCCTGTTACATGTTCCTGTTTAGTGTATTCGCTGCCTGCAGTCCTTTTCTGTCCTCTCTTACTGTCCTTACAGGCCTTACTGTTTCCTGTCTTTTCTCTCAAAAGCAGTGGTGGTAGAAATCCAGGAGCCGGAAAGATACCTACCTACCTTTGCCAACAGAAGAACAGATATTTTTTCTCTGATTTTTCAGGAGAGAGATATTTCCCCATCAGCAGAGCTAGAGGGTGCTATTGTATAACCATTTCTTTGGTGATTTTTAAAAAATTCTGCTAAGAAATGTTAGCAAATTTTTTACTATTATTTATTTGACCTGACACATTTAGAAATAGCTTTTCCCCTTCAGGCTTGATACTATAAACCTTTCTCATGTGGATGAGGTCCTGACCCTTAAAATGCACGTTTACTCATCCATCTTTACACAAAAAAGAGAGAAAGGTGATAAAAGTCAATATTTTCCTTTTCTTCTTAATCCTTTTTCCTTAAATAAAAAGTGAGGTCCCTTAGGGATAGATGAAGGCTCAAATAAACTATTTGTCAGCTTATTTGCTGTAGAAATCACACCCTCCATTATAATTTCTACAGCAGCAGTGCTGGAAAATGCAGCACAGAGCTGCGTGCAGTGTTTCGCCCAGTGAGGTTTTGCATTTCTACATCCCTAGCATGACAGTAACCAGGGCCATGAAAGAGGGAATAGCTTTTGAGGGAATGTATGCTTCCCGAAGAATAATAATGGCAAGGGTTTGTCTTTTTTCCCTACAAATTGCCTCTTCCTGTTGCGTTCACGCCTCATGAAAAAATCTCAAAATACGAGTTAGTTGAATTAAAATTACACTGGCTCTTGATGGCAGTTTTAAAGGAACTGATTTTGATAGAACTGCAAACATGGTTAGTTGCTCATTTTTAACTAGAAAATGATGGACTCCATGTCTGAAGCAAAGAACAAGCTGATGCAATGTTCATGTTTTCCCTTTCAGTTCTGGGAACTCTGATGCTAAATATAAAATCAGTTGCTTGATTGCACAGCTCGTGCCTTCCTGCCCCCGTGGCTACATCTGAAAACCTGTGCAGTCGTGCACACAACTGACGGTCTCTGACCAACCCAGAATTAATCATTTTTGTTTTGAGATGCTTATGGACATTTTGATGAAATATTTTGGCTGCCAGAAGCTTATTTGGAATTGTGGAAGATTCTGTTTCAAAATAAATTATCAGAAACGTTGAGAGAGAAGCATTAAAAATTATGTAGTGGTCCAGGGTCCAAAATATTTCTGTTTTTCAAATAAAAGTAGGTTATTTCTCTACAACAAAATCTTACAAGAAAGGGAACTCAGTATTCAATGTCAGACACGAGGAATAGTTACAGGTTTGTCAGTGTCGAAGTCAAGGCAAGAAGTACTTGGTCTAGTGGGAGGTGTCCCTGCCCATGGTAGGGGGTGTGGAACTTGATGATCTTTAAGGTTCCTTCCAACTTTAATCATTCACTGATTCTAAGTAAATTCATGAGATTCCCTGTAGGGCAAAATAAGACCAGGGCTCTGTATTACCACGTAACACAAACCAGACACAGCTGAAGATGACTTACCAGTCCTTTGCTTTACTATTTGGCCACTGCACAGCCTGAAAGTAAATACAGACACAGATACTTTGGGAATAAATTGAAATAAAAGTGCATGCAGAATGCATTTGTCCATGTGGCATGGGAGATATATTTCCACTGGAGTTACGCTGAGTGTTTCTTTGCAGTTAGTGACCCAGTTTTGCAGCAGGAAAGAGAAGCAGGGCACAAATGATATATATTTCCAGATAACAGGTTTTTGAATTTTAGAGGTCACATTAAAAAAAAAGGCTATGTATCTTTGTTAAAAATTGTCAGCTAATTACTTGTTTTGGTTTTGTTTTGCCCAGCTGCTGGACAGCCAACTACATTGTGACATGACTTTCAGTCCTAGTAACTTTCAAGAAGGAACTCTCTTCTCATGTATCGGCTGCCTCCAGACAATCACTTGTAAGAGCTTGAATCCATGGACATCATGGCTCACATCGCATTTTGAAAAACTCATAAAAAACGCTGAACCTGCTCCTTTAAAATGCAATATGTTGGTTTTTCCCTTTCTTAAGAAATTTGCAAAGTATGTATGACCGTGTTTGGGAAGGCAAAGCCTAAGTACTATTAAAAAAAATCCCACCTTTCAGGTATGCTTATGATTTCCAGTCTGTTACCTTATTCTTTTAAAAGTAATAAGAAAATAAACATGCAATAAAGCTGTTTTGTTTTAATATTTCTAGAAATTAAAATGTTTAAGTTTACAGAACCTTTATAGAATATGCCAACTTGAGCTGAGAAGTAATTTTAAGATAGTATCTAATCAGTGCATTTGAAAAACTAAACATCACAGCACGACTTCTCTGTTAGAACTGAAGCTATAACTTTTTTTATACAGAGACTAGTTTGATAATACATCCTGTAATTCTGAAGCATTTTGTGTTTATATTACCTTCAGTGGAGGGTAGGAGTTATACAAATAAATTATTGCACCTTTAGCGATAGGATTTTTTTTTTGTTTGTTTGTGTACCTCAAGTAATGTTCATGACTATAGCTTAATATTCTCTCAAATAAAGATCTCTTCATTAAACCTAAAGACTGCATACCGTTAACGATGGCAAGATTCCCATTAGGAGCAATCCTTCTTCTGAAGTTCAGCAGCCCGTGTTGTTACTGAGCTCGCTGAAAGGTGAGGCGGGGGAGAGGCGGCCGAGGGGGTGGACGCAGCCAAATTGTGAGTCTCGGAGCTGGGGTTTGGTGTAAAAGGGGGAAGCTTTTCTCTTTGGGGTGTAACTCACCCCCTTGGTGGGGCGATGCGCTTTGAGGTCTGCTCCTTCGCTCGCAAACGTCGCGGTTGGTTGAAATCTCGCGCGGAGAAACACGTGTGGTTTGGATGCCCCTCGGGAGCAGGGAGTTAAACAGCCTTGAATCTGTGTTCCCCCACGCACCCACCCCCAAAAAGCCAAAGCCAGCAAAGCCCCAGAGTGCAGAAGGGGGGCAGGGAGGAGGCTGGCAGCAGAAGGTAAAACAAAACTTTAACTTGCCCATGTTTGGGCCAGTTTTCCCTTGGGCTTTTTGATGAAGCACGTGCTCCTTACTGAAGTGCTCCAGCAGCTTGGTTGGAGCCGTGTCGCTTTATCTGCAGTGCACAGACAAGATGAAGGAATGTGCTACAAGTGTAAAATACCCTAGCACTGCTTGGTAAACAGTTACTGGAAACGTCCCGTTTTAGCAGTTCACGATGCAGCTTAAAATGGAGGGAAAAGAAAAATCCACTTAATTCTGCCTTAAAACCGTGATAAAACTAAATTGATAGAGATTTATTTAATCTATGTACACATCCGTTGTCTTGTGATGTGTTGATAAATGGGAATGAAGTGGTCATTAGGGAAGTGGTGATTTTGAGTTGTTCTATAGCTAGCAACTATTTATTTAAACACTAGACAGTTGTTTGCATGTGTGTTGCATACCCATGCAGAACTGCGTGTCGTCGAAAACCCACGTACGATGTTGTCACTGGAGGACATTGTGACTATCTCCTGGAAAGTTACATGTTACTTCCTTAAAATTGTGCCTTAGAAAATGCAAAGCTCTTGCACACAGTCGACCGATGACTTATGGATGCAATAAATCCAAAAAGCTGAGGTCCTTCATGGGCTTCACCTGGGGAATATTTTTTAAAAAAAAAAAAAATCAAAAATCACAAATATGTTTTGGAAATCAAACAGCGATGTCCAATATTTTGATCAACCATCTGCATGACTTACTGTTAAAGGGTTTTGATAATCAGGATGCTGACACTTTGCACGTGGTCACCATAACGTTCTTCCGCAAATAATGTGCTACATGGAAAATTCAAGAAGCAGATTTTATAACCAACTTTGTACATCTGTATAATTCCATGTGATATGTGAATATATGATGTCTGGGCTTGATTTTTAAACAAGACCTTGCATGCTTGTGCGTCTGTTTGGTATGAGTCGCTAACACCGCTTCAGCTGTGTGGTAGAATTTAGGTGTGCAAATCAGTCCCCAAGTGTGTAGAAGGGTTGTTTGTCACAGAGGTTAGATCCGCTTCTCGTTGGCGTAGGGGTAAGAGCCCAAAGGGCTTAGGAGCATGGCTGGGACTAAAATGCATGGGCAGGGGTGGGGTGGGGGCATGCACCGCGCTGCAGACACACCACTGGGTCTCTGAACCTGCTTAAAGTTGATCCCAGTGTCTTGCCAGTTAGTTTCATATATGCATGCTTTGGTGAAGTTTGATTGTATGTACAGCAAAACAAAGTGGCTTTCTCAGATGACACTTTTTCCCCCCCTTCGTGAACATCTATTCACCAGCACAGACTAATTTTCAACAGTTTTCTAAATTGTACTTGCCAACTACTTATGTTTGATTTCATATTTCCTTTGGGGTCTTACATGGCAAATTCATTCAGGCTCAGATTTCCCCCATATTTTTTGGGTTTTTTTTTCAGTTTAAACACATAAATATGATATGTTTCTTATCGGGAACTTTGGGCACAGAAAAAAATAACGCTTTACTACAATTGAACTACAATGTAAATGTATTTGTTGCAAAAGACTGATTTATTATTGCTAAGCAAGTACAATGTATGTAAAGGGTTTTAGATGTTTCAGAATTTATTTAGCCTCTTAATACTTCAGAGAACCTGAACAGGTGTCATAACCCATCTGTATTTCACAACCCCATTTTCCCTGGTGTATTTTTTCCTTCCTCTTGCTATGTAGTGTTATTGATGCAATACAACTGTAGTTCTCGGTGAATGTCCTAAAGGTTGGTGAACCAGAAGGGGACCATCCTTATCTGCATGTCCATTCAAGGACAAGTATTGCTGTCCTAGCTGGGGCTAATGTTGAATACCAATTATGCTAATCTTTCCTTCATTTTATTTATTCTAAAATGCCTCTGGAAATTAGGAAAACTTGTCTAAAATGCATCAGCTTTTATAGTAAATGTATGTTTATAAATAAAATGTTGATTACCTTTGGTGGTGTTGATTTCACTTATTCTAACTAACTTCTGTTGCATGCTATGTGTCTGTGAAACTGGATTGCAGGGTGTGCACATCCATGTGCAAAAGCCTCTGCTTGATTGAGGTAGGCTGAGCCAACCTGTATTCCACAAAACTTAGTATGTGAGAGGAGACACTAAAAAAGACATACCTAGGCTGGGACAATACCCCGTGGGTTGCTACTGGAAGCTGTATCCGAGTATTTCCAAAAGCACATGTGGCCGTCGTGGTAGGTGGTATTCACCTGGTAGAGGTGGCTTTCTGTGAGTCGAACCCAAAGTTCTCAGAAGACCTTTCATTGATGTTGTTGGACGGTGGTTCAGACTTTGACTCAATAAAGCAGTTTATGTACCGCAAAGCTAAATATGTGTTTGGTTAATTCCGTTTCTACGTAGCAAGGACATGGAGTTTGTGCATGGGTACGTGTGTGCTGCAGCATCACTGATTCTTGAATCCCAAGGAGTGTGTGACTTCACCAGTAACCAGCAGAAAGTTCACACAAAATTTTAAACTAATAACTGCTTCTTTTTCTTCCTTTTAATTGGCTCTTTGATGGATGACGGGTTTGGTTCTGTGCCAGAAGCACATCTCGGCTGTTAGATGAGTCATGGGGAAGTACTGACAATTTGATTTTTGGAAAGCAGATTTTTATCCCAGTGCCTTAATGGAAGGTGGTGGTGGTTTGATATTATGGCTGCGTGTACGTCTCTGGACAGGGGCCCAGCGTTGCCGTGTGGTGGCAGAGGTACCCTGGGGTGGCTGGTGGCACATGTGGGTGCCCCTGTGGGAAGAGCTGGCTGCCACTGGAGGCTGCTCTGGGGCTGGGTTTGGAGGCAGGCAGGCAGCTATTTCTGCTTCTTCTACTTCTGCTGGGCTCCCAGACAAGCGTGGTTTTGGTGGCTGTGACCCTTATGAGACAAATCACACCAGGTGGAAATCCTGGTATGATTTTTGTTTCTTTTTTTTTTTTTTTAAATTTATTTCCTGCTGAATGTGACCTGGCAGCTCCGAGCTGATGACAACTATTTGTGATGCTAAAAGGGGATTGATGGGAGGTGCGTTCCACCAGCACTGATTTAAAGCCAAAATAATTCCACAGAGCTTATAAAAGGGGAGTCGTGTCACCTGCTCCCGTCACCAGCACCGAAGGCTGCCAGGAGGTCCCTGAGGGAGACCACCCTGCTAATGGGGCCTCGGTGTGCCCCCGGAGAGGATGATGGCTTGCTGAGCAGCAGGATGAGGCTGGGGGAACGTGGAAGAAATAGGGGGTGTTGTGGGAGGGGAGAGGGCAGAGGAGACCCCGTGCAACGGGGAACTTGTGCCAGGTCCTCCAGGAGAGCTCTGCGCCTCCTCCTCACCCTGTCCAGGTGTGATGCCTCCATCCCTCCACTTTCCCTCATTACAGCCAGGTGGGACAAGGGCTCTGTTTCCTCCTTTGTGCCTGTGCTCTGGGGTCCAGCCACCCCCTTTTGTTTTGCTCTTTGTTTTCTCTCTTTAGCAGGTGTTTTGGTGCCGGGATATCGCTGAGCACAGCCAGGCGCTGGAAGCTGTTGGAGGCTCTAGGCACAGGTAATAAACACCAGTAGTTTGCTCATCTCATGAGTATTGATCCTTCTCCAGACAACTCTTCTGGGGGATAGTTAAAAGCAGGCAGCTACCACTTTGTTTAGAAAATTAGCTTTAGGTGCAGTTCTTGCTGCCCAATTTAGCAAAGATTTGGTCTCAGATGGATCTCCTTCCCGATAATGGGAAGCTGGTTAAGTGTTTACTCAATAAACTTTGCAGAGAGGGGACTCGCCCCGCTTTTCTCCCCCCTTGTCTCTGCTCTCCTGAGAAAAGGTTGGGTAACTGGGGAATGAAATGGCAAAACTCTCATCTTCAGGGACATGTCTGCGGTGAAAACCAGAAGGGGTTACGGACACTGGAGGTGAGCAGACAACCACTGCTTGGCTGGGAAAAAAAAAGAAAATATGCCAGAAAAGTACATCTCCTGGAAAGGCAAACAGGACTCCTATATACCTCTAAAAGCCTCCGGTAGGAATGTAATTTCATCTGAATTTCCTGATAAGGGGAAATGACTAAACTGGAAGCGGCTCAAGTTTTGCAAGCAGTAAGAGCCCAAACCAGAGATAAAACATACAGGGTGGGCTGTGGCTCTTCCCATGGTACGGTGGGGAGTTGGGATTTTGAGGGGGGGGTCCTCTTTCCTTGTTCCTCTTTGTTATAAAATGTAGCATAAGGTAAACATGGGATACTTACCCCAGGGGATGCTTACCCCTCCGCAAGGCTGTAGCTGCTGCTCTCTAGATTTTACTGAATACCCCATGCTCTGCAAGAGTAGTTATAGGAGCTCTCTTCCCCAAAGCATATGGAGTTTTAAGCCATTTAGGGGGAAAAAAAAATCCATTATTTAAGACAATCTCATGAGTCACTGTTAACTCAACCGTAGAGTCCATCTGCTTCACTGCACATGATGCACTGCAAATTCTCTTAGCTAATGCCGCATCCACAGTTCACAGATGCTTTTTTTTGTTTGTTTTGAAGCAGGTAACCTGCTGCTTAAAATGTGCAGAAGCCGGTTGCATGAGTCTGGAAACCAAACCAAAATTAGCAGAAATTCAAATATTTCCTTGAAATGACAGGGTTTATCAAACAGAAAGAAGAAAACAGAGTTTTAAAAATTCCTTTTGTCTGTCACGTCTGATTTTAGGCAACAGGTTAGCCCCATGACAAGCACAGGAACCAGAGACATGCCATCCATGTCACTGGAAATCACCTGGTAGCTTCCCATGTTGAGTGTCAGAGCAGAGTGTTGGGGTTTGTGGGACAGAAAATGTCTCAGATGGTTGGGTCAAACCTTTTCTTCCAAAAAGGTAAGCACCGACATCTGATAGAAAATTATGCTTATTGTGTAACACATTATGTAGTTCTTTAAAGTGATCTTTTTTTCTAGTCTCTTGTTTGCATGAGCTCACAAAAATGTGTTTTCCATACAATACATAAGTCTGTATTCCCAGAAACAAAATCACCAGTGCTACAGATATTAGCCAGTCATGCTATCCCTGTACAGGTTCAGCAGCATAAACTAGGAAGATCAAAGTTTTCTACAGAAAATGAGAACTTTTCCTGTATTTAATCCTAACTGAGGGAGTACTAAAAAAAGTATTGGGAGAAGACTTTCACAACATAATAAAATCACGTGCCTGTACCTGGCACCCAAGGATGGGATGTCATGCCCCAGCATGGTATGATACTTACAATTGCTGTGTCTCAAAGCATCCTCAGTCACTTAAAAGACCTATATTCATATGAATATGAACCTTTATGGAATATATACTTTGAAGGACCCCTCTCAGGTGCTAATGGGGATAAAAAGGTTACAAACATATCAGAAAGGTCTCAGAAATGGGGTCATCAAATCTTTTCTAGCTCAGAAAATGAATAGGATGTACCAGACAGATGAGCTGCTTCTGAAATAACTTCTGTGTTAATGTCAGAACTACTGTTCCAGGGACCTGGACTCAGGTGCCTGCAATAGACAGCCCCTCTTCTCTGTGGCCAAGTGCTGTTCAGGTGCCTTCAAGGTGGTTCATAAAACTGTGAAAGTGCTTAAGTAAGTTCAAGGGGGAAGCATTGCACCAATCCTCCTGTTTCTCAGTGAGTTCCTATCACTCAGGCTGGAGGTGTCATCTCCAGAGGCACATTCCTGGGACCACTTCTAAACATTGCCATGAGAAACACAAAGTGGTTATTTTTCCAAATGATCTTGAACGTAAGGATTTTTTAGGTCTAATTACAAACTTCATTGAAGTAGATGAGATTTCAGCATGGGCTTTCTGTGTTAGACTTTGTGCTAGTACTCAATCTTAACTTACAGCTTTTCCTGACTGACACATGATGATAACAAACACCCAGATCATCACCAACCAGAAGGTGAAACTAAGCTTTCTGAACTGTTTCATGAACTGACATTTCGGAGGTTTTTTTTTTCTTTTAATATTTAGATTGGTTTATGTTTGACACAGCTTTTAGGTGCCCTTCCTGGATCCATAGTTTATATTGGAGGCACTCTTGGGCAGAGGGCAGTGCTCATGGTGTGCCCATCCCCTGGAGAGCAGGAGGCACCATCTCATGGGGAAGAGCGTTGTGCTGAAGCTGTGCGTGACTCCTGCAAACCCTCTTTGCTCAGGTATGTCCCAGTTAGGAATTAGATAAGAAAAGTGTGAAGAGAGCAATGTTAGATAGAGCTGCCTTCTTGTTCTAGGTACTCACAGGTCTTAGGCTGAGTTTAAACCATCAGGATAAAAGGACTTAGGTAAAGAAGCCAGTTAACACTTAACACGTATCTTGCTGATAACCCTAACTGTATTTTGTAGCTTGTACTTGTTTGGAAAAGGTAACAGATGTAATTACAAGTCTGTTCCAATGGACCAACGCTGAATTTCAAAATTAATTTGAAGCCTTACAAAACCACTCCCAGACACTTATCTTGAGCTGAACCTCTGTGTTTAGCGCGCTGATGGCAAAGCCTGGAGGTAGCGGTAGAGGCAAATCAGCTCTCATCCCTTTGCCTCAGCCAAAGCTGTTATCTCTCAGAGCATTTGTTACAGATACACACGGGCACACGGCAGTTGAAAAGCCATTATCTATTTTAAAAGTAGTGACTAATGTGCTTTTGCCCACAGCGATGTGAAAATACATGGGAAGGTTTTGCTGCACAGTCTCCTCTATTCACCTTGCAGAAGAGCAGCTGCATTTCTCAAATCTTTTTAGAGGGATAGAGGTCTTTATTTCTTGCAAACCTTTGCTGGTAGATTTCTTCTTCTATTTCTCCTGGAACTGTTGATTAGCATTTTGATATCCTTCTGTGCTTAGCAAATAGTCAATTTTAAGTTGTTTTTTCTTCTCTAAGCAGTGTAAAAGAGTATTTCACTTGACTGGATGATACAGTTCAGTGCATGTGGTTTGATAGTCAAAGCAAGAAGTAACTTTCAACAAAATCATGACAGCTGACATTTTTTGCCTGTGGTGGTGAAGCCCATCTACCACAGCATTGGTTCTGTGGTACTGGGGTCAGGCCTTTCCCTGACTGGTAACAGCACAGAGGCTTTCCTTAAGTGAATCAAAATTGTCACAGCTGACTGATGGCTTCGCTGCACTGTGTTTCATACAAAAGAGGATGGTGCTTGTAGTTTCATTTGCAAAGTTTACCTCATTAAATCACCTGTGCAGAGGATGGACTTAAGAGAAACCTTTGGGTGAAGTGAAGACAGAGGAGCTCAAGCAGTTGCACTGCCTTCGCAGTGATTCGCTTCGTGTGTGGGGTGAAGGGCAAGAAGAAAGATTTTGACTTGCACAAGCTGTGTGTCTTCCATTTAGTTGGGTTTACCCCTCAGAAAAAAAGACTATGTACAGTGACATTCACAGCTATTGCATTTCTTTATACAGTATTCATATTTATGTAGGCAATATAATGACTCCAAAGATGTATTTTTTCACATGGGGCTGCGTGTTAAGTAGACAAAATAATTGAACCAGGTATAGATGCAGATGAACAGCCTAGGATGGAATACTATCACTCAGTACTTGGCTTTCTCTATATCTCTCTTCATCTTGAATGGTTCAAATCTGCTTACAGCATGAATGTGATTAAACACGAGTGCATTTCTCTTTGCTGCTTCAAGGCTTTTCAAGCATCCTCTGTACCTGAACAACAACCCTCACGCGTTTTTCACCCAGGAGCTGATGCCTTACACTGCACTCAGTAAGCTTTGAGGTAAAAAGTAATCAACTTTAGCTCCTACCAGCTATGGGCAAGGTAAAACGAAGAAGGTGAATAAATGGTCAGAAGCAGAAGAGTTGTGATAAATAGCGTCGAGGAACTGCATGCCCACGATGGAAAAATGCTTTCAGGCAGGAGCAAGCTCTGGGAGGGTAAGTGGTGGAGTTGCAGCACTTTTCCCCTCTGGCTCTCGACTGAGGGCATCGCCTGTTTCTCAGCCTTGTCCTGCACCCAAATAAAGCCCAGCTCTGCTCCCGTGGCACATCCCAGCTCACCAGGAGCCCTGAGCTGCACGGCACAGCCCAGCCTGGCTCCTTTGGCAGTTAGAAAGAAGGGCTGTAAGTAGACATCATCGCTGCCTGGTGGGCTTTGGAAAGGTGGGTGCAGGCAGGGCAGACACTGCTGCCACGGGGACTCCTGCAGAAACAGATCAAGAATAAGGTGGTTGAAGCAGCCCAAGCGCAGGGAAGCAGTGTGCTTGCTGCACTGAGAACCTTTATTAAATCGCTGCGGGTAGCCAGGCAAATGTAAGAAGACATATTTCTCCACAGGCTGCCATGGTACTTTTCATCATGGAAAGGAAATAAATTCTACAATATCATTTTATTTGTTTACAGTTTTAAGGCAAGGTGGCTCTCTTTTGGCAGTACTGAGCTGCAGCTTGAATACAAATATCCGTGGCTTCCTTTGCATTGCAGTAATACAAAAAAATTTGGACGAGACTTTGAATCATTTTGAATAGCACAATACCTGAGCACCCAGCAGCAGGGACTTGGAACCAGCTGGATTTTCAAGGATGTCTGATTGCACAGGCCCAGCTAATTAGATTTCTTTGCAGGCTCTGTCAGGCAACCAGAGCCACTGGCGTGGTATGAAAGCACAGGTAACTAGACTTGGTTTTTCAGGTTTTCAACTATTTTCAGGCTTTCGACTAAGCTAAAAGTAGCTAAAACAGAAAAGGGTGACTGGAGTCTGTGGGATGCTTCATACACTTAATGACACCGCAAGAAAAGAGTAAAGCACTTTGCAATCGTCAGTCGAATAAAATTTAAAAACGCCACTGTGAGGCAGAAAAATATTATTTTATCTGTTTTCGAATGGTTAAATGGGACATAGAAACTAGCTTGTCCAAAAAAAGGGTATCTTTAGTAGTGAATCGAATTTACATTACAGCCTGGCAATAAAGATACTAGAAACTCAGTATAGAAAATAATAAAATAAAATAAAATAAATCTACAAAAAAAACCCCAACCAAAACCAAGCATGCATTTAACAGTGACTGTAGTCACAGTGACTGTAGCATAGTGACTGCAGAGCTCGGAAGGACCGGGCTATCTGGGTACTGCAGTAAAAGTCACCTGAGCGAGGAGCCAGGTGACTCCTTGGGAGTGGAGTCATCCCGTCTGGAAAGGTGCTTTGCACGGCCTCAGCCAGGCTACCAGGAGGAGCGGGTGGCTGGGCTGGAGCCAGACCCAGCATCTCCATGCAGAAGGTGGTCATTCAGCCTCCAGACCCGTAGCCTTAGTGGGCCCTTTCCCGTGCTCTGAGCTGAGCGAGGCAAGCCGAGTCCTCCTGGTTAAACGAGAGGAAAACATAGAATCATAGAATCGTCTAGGTTGGAAGAGACCCTTGGGATCATCAAGTCCAACCATCTACCCTACTCTACAAAGTCCTCCCCTACACCATGTCCCTTAGCACTGCATCTAAACGTCCCTTAAACACAGCCAGGGATGGTGACTCCACCACCTCCCTGGGCAGCCTGTTCCAATGCCCGACCACTCTTTCGGTGAAAAATTCTTTCCTAATGTTCAATCTAAACCTACCCTGTTGGAGCTTGAAGCCATTCCCTCCAAATGTGTTCCCTTTCAGGAAGAAAAGAGATTTAAAACCTGTAAACAGAATAATATTTTAGTAAGTGATGCCCGCCACAGCAAGGCAGACACGTGCTTTATTTCTCTGTTTTTCTCTACGGGCTGGGCTTCTTAGCAAGGTGCTGTCAGCTCAGCTTCCCATGTCTCAGCTATGGAGAGGACAGCTGGTAACCTTTGCAGCAGTTCCCACAGCAGCAGTTGTATCTTCTGCCTGCAGAATAACAGACATTTCATCTTAGTAAAATAAATGTAAAAAAAATCTAAAAATCTATTTACTGGAAGGAGAGGTGAATAAAAGGGCTTTCACCAAGTTTTGGTGCCACATCATCTTCTCCGGTTCATTATATAATTACTCAAACAAAAGGTCCACATGGTGCTTATCCTTTGGAGGTGGTTATGCTACATAACCTGCCTATTGGGATGCCGGGACATGATACCTACCTCTGTCAAGAGCAGCCAGGGGCCTAGAAGCAGATGTTTGTGGTCTTCTATTATTTTTCATATCCGTTCTGTAAAGCTTCATGATATGAAGTGCCACCTTATGTACTCCTCACGTGACAAAAACCTGATTTTCAAGGAAAATGATAGGCCAGGTTGGGGCTGGCTTATAGCTCAGCAAATGGTCCTGCTGGCTCAGCAGTGACCCACAGCTGTATGTAGGATGAGCACCCAGAAAGCAACCTGACATTACTGAAAAAAAGATGAGAAGATGAGAAGGTGAGAATCACAGAATCTTCTAGGTTGGAAGGGACCTTAAAGATCATCTTGTCCAACCATCAACTAACTGACAAAAATAGACACCCACACAACAAACAAGAAGCATCACCATCACTAAACCATACCTCCCAGCACTACATCAACCTGTCTTTTGAACACCTCCAGGGATGGTGCCTCGACCACCTCCCTGGGCAGCCTATTCCAATGTCTGATAACCCTTTCAGTGAAAAAAATTTTCCTAATATCCAGCCTGAACCTCCCCTGGCGTAACTTGAGGCCATTTCCTCTTGTCCTGTCGCCTGTGACTTGGGAGAAGAGACCGACCCCCACCTCTCTACATCCTCCTTTCAGGGAGTTGTAGAGAGCGATAAGGTCTCCCCTCAGCCTCCTTTGCTCCAGGCTGAACACCCCCAGCTCCCTCAGCCTCTCCTCATAAGACTTGAGAAGCCCAAAGCTAGATGAGGCTGGAGGGAGAACATGGAGTCTGAAAGATTTCTGCATTAACAGTTAGACCAACTCATCCAAAACAAATATTGTAAAATTAAACTGCATAGATGCTACCTGTATTCTGCACCAAGAGTTTAATGTGTGTTGCAAAACAAAAAATCCACCATTTCCTTTGGGATGTGGCAGGGGTTGCATGACAGTATTTTCTGGACTGAGCTTATTGACAGATGAGGACATGAAATGGTTAAAAGGATTCTTTCCTCTCAGTGAATCCTCCACTAGAAGAAAATAAACAAACAAGGAAAAGCTGCCCAGATTGTGCTCCTAGATCGAGCCATGACAAGTGTTGTGACGGTGACTGCTGCCGCCCAGCTAAAGGACTGAGGCACTTTGTAAATCAAATTTCAAGTAAAGAGATTGGTTTGCGAAACCTCCTCGGTGTGGAGTCACAAGCTGTCAGAGTGTATTAGCATTATGTTACTGGAGTAAAAAGCAAAACAAATTAAGATGTTTAACAGCTGAAATCTGAAACAAAATTGTGTTTAATGCTGAAAATCTTGTTAACATATTTTCAGGCTTCCCTTTCCCCAGATATTAAATCTCAGTGTGTGTTTGCAAGCATCTTTTTATCACACGTAGAAACCTACTGAGGGAGAATAAGAGCTATACACGCCATATGGTAAGGAAGGGTATTTCACCCTGAATGCAAAAGCCTGTTCAGGGCTGCTGCGGCGCACAGCCGCACACGGGAGGGTTTTAAGGACAGGGGGACAAGTGCAGCTGGAATCCCCCACGTGTCCGTGGTGACAGAAAACATGGCATCGACAGCCACGGGCCCGACCTGAAGATTACACATGTTCTAGCCTTTAATGTAAGGGGTAATTTGAACTCCCAAACTGGCTTTTTTTGTTTCCTATTGGCTCCCACAATGAAAGAACCATTAAGGGTTTTAGTGATCTTCCAAGACTCTGCTTCCAAAAGAAAATTGGCTGCTTCTCCTTAGACACAAGACCAATTTTTAATTGAATTTTGAGAGATGATGGATGTTGTACTTTATTCCAAGTCTATATGCTAAATTAACAAGGCTGTCTGCTTAGTTTCCTCTTTTGAAACCACATTGAGATGAGTTTCTGCTAATTCTCTTAAACAGGACATTAGACATGTGAACTGAGTCCTTATTCAAGAGCTGAAATAATAGACATTTTTGCCAAGGTTATTACTTTGGATAATAAATTGGAGCTGTGAGGCAGCGGCAATAATTTGCTTTCTGAAAAAGACTTACCAGACTTTCAAATGGAATAAAACTAAATATATCATATATTTTCACCAAAGTATTTAAAAAAATAGTAGTTAACACTTTAAAAGTCTATGTTGGAACAGGGATCGTTCTGTCAACTCTACACATTTAGCATTTGGGTTTTTACCTCACACTCCCTCCAGTCACTTCAAAGATAACAGAAAGCCCCTCAGGAGTACACTAGGCTACAGAACACATTTAGCCTCAATTAGGTTTATTTATCCAGCTTTTTACGTATTAACAGATGCCATTGATAAGTTAAATATTTGTTTTTGTGAAACACAGAAAAAAAATGCTATAAAAATCAACATTTTTCTTAGCTCTGGCCACCGCAGTAGTATTTCTATAGTACTGTATGTGAAGAAGGTGCCTCACAGAGGTAAAGCCATTGGGAAGACAAATTATAGTGAAATTTTGGGCCAAACATAGAAAATCTGAAAGCAAAGTTCTGGTCAACTTGGGCAAAAACAGGGACCAGCCTGGTATTGCCAGTATTAAGTATTATGTGTAACCAACCAGTATTAAGTGTATATGTAGTTGTCAGCCAGTAGAAGCTGGGTTGTTGCTTGAAAATATTGAGGGTAGGCAAAAAGGAGGCCACCTTCTTCCATGAGGATGGACGGCACTACTTGATGAGGAATGAGCCTTTGGGAACATTTAAAAGCAATTGTGTGTGTAATTTTAAAGTGGTTCAGGATAGCAATTAACAGTCTTAATGGTCTCCTCCTGGCAGCACTGGGCTAGCTGACTTTCTTACCTTGCAAGGAGCTTTTCAGATGGGTTGAACAAGCTGGACATGTGGGTTGGGGTCTGCACTTCATGTATCGCAAAATAGTGGTTTTCCACTGGAAAACAAAAACCAACGCGCAAATACAGCTGCCAGCATCTTCATCAAGAGGAGGTCTAAAAAAGAGAGAGTGTGGTTTTAAATAGCTGAGTAATTTAAACATGGGATTAATAGAATAATATAACACATCAGCATAACTGAATAATGTCCTTCCCACAGGTGACACAGTGCAGAAAGGCATGTTCAGGCCTTTATCGAGATGTGATTATGCTTCCAAACAGCAGCCTATTAAATAAAATAGTAATAAAATGCCAGTTCTTTCTCATAGCCCTATATTTCAAGTAGGTTTCAGCCCTAACCTCTGTCAGACATTAGTCTCATACTATTTCTCCCTTGCACAGAGGATGCCAAAGTTTTTTCTTTTCCTTTTTGTTAACATTTTGTTAACAACAGAATGACTCAGGACCAGCTTTAATTATGGCTGTAGCCCGAATGATCCTACAGACCATATCATTAGATCCCGGGAGAAGCTAATGGCTTATCTGTCTTCTATAATTGTTCATATCTTTTTTTCCATCAGTTTTCCATCTGTGACATCTCATTTGTTTAAGCTGTATACTGGTGAGACAACTATCTGGCCCAGGACTCCTATCACCAAAAAAAAAAATTTAAATTACACTGTGGCAAACAAATAAGGAAATTTTGAAGCTATTTCTTTAGAACAACAGGTTGATGTGGGTTTTTAAATACCATATCCTCATGGAACTGCACTGATTAGCAGTAGCTGATACTTTTTTATTGCTATCGTTAGTTGAACTCAATGACACAAGTGATTAAGTGGTTTGTGCCTCTTGACATAGTAACACAAAAAACTTATTTCTCAACTCTCTTGCAGGCAGCCACTAAAGGTAAGCAATAATTTTAGTATCTTTGCCCAACAGCCAGTGGCGTGGTTAATGCCAAGTTTGCTGAACTCACAAATCCCAGTTTAGCGGTGCTAAATGGTCAAATAGAAGCCCCTCTACTGGAAGCAAGTTTTTTCTGTCACAGCTCCTTGAAGCACAAGGGGTTGGGTCCATCAGCAGCACGGGGATGCCAGCATCGATGGGGACACCCAGGTATTTTGAGACTTGTCATTGCAGGCCTTTAATCTGTGTGGGACTTCGGTGCCAGGGTGGAAAGCGGGGGTCCAGGTGCTCACAGCAAAGCGAACAGAATGGCTTTCAGGAGGGAAAATTGTTTGGGGACAACTCATAACCTCAGCGAGCAAACAAGTGGTGTTTAAAATCAGGTTTGGTGCACTGTGTGGCATCAGGTTAGGCATCCCTGAAGCCCCACGGTCATTTCTAGGGGGGGCGGAACCTGTGGTTGCTGTGAGAGAAGAAGTTGTTATTATGGAAGGGGAGAAATTGCATCACTAGCACACCTGCCCCTGAGAAAAAATCAACACACCTCAAAGGGCAGGGGTGTCAGCTTTTACCTCTGTGACTCCCCCTCAGATAACAGGATGCACCCAGCTGAAATCCGTGCTCTTCTCTGCCTGAAAGTGCCACGCTGAGGGAGCCTAAGGTCTATTCCACCCTCTGACATCTTCTTCAGAAAACACATCCCTTGCAGCTGATTTATCACTGGGAGGAAAAAGAGACCACAGAATCCAAACTTCTCTGGGAAATATGGAAGAAAGAGGCAGATGAGGTTTCTGAGCCTGCACTTAGAGGCAATGGAGAGGTTTCAGCACACCTCAGTTGTGGTGGGATGGCAGCCCTCGCAGCACGCATAGCAGCACGTCTCCCCCTCCCCTTCTCCTCTGCCCAAGGACTGAGAAAGGAGAGTTTTTAAGGGTCTGGTACCCATTCTGCCCACAACATGCTGTTGCTGGGGGCTTTTTGGGAATGAATCTGTTTGATGCATCTCTCTTCCTGCTACTGCAATTAAATACTTGTAAGCGAGCCTTTCTCCTCCCACTGCATTTCAGCTTCAATATAAAACTGTCTCCCAAGCTATGGTTTTAGTCTTAAAAGTGGTATGCTGAGTAGATCCCATTGAAACCAGCGTTAACTGAAATTTCTCAATAGCTGTAGGTCCAGAAAAACCTCACTTGTTCATGTACATTACAAGGTTCTTCCCACTGTACTTGGACTAGTTGCCTTTCAGAGCACTGTTGTGGCTTTGGCTGGTCTTTAATATTCATATCCTGGTGTGTATTTCGGGGTGTTTATGACCAGACCTTAGCAGAATTTTCTTCTTTAAAATTATTTATTAAGGTGATGTACCCACTAGACCTGTTGTCATTCCTTTTCGGGAGTGGCGAAGTCAACACAGAGCTCCTCTTGTCTTGCCATAGCTCTGTCTGCTCGAGAGGACTCTTCAACTCTACCAACAGTTTTCAAGTAGACAAGCCCAAGAGTGAAAGAGCAGTGACCTCAGCACTGGCAGGGAATTAACTCTATAATCTAATAGGGTTTCTTTTTCCATTTCTAAATCATGGGATTCTATTAGACCAAACTGTAGTCTCGTCTTAATGATAATTTATTGTGTAGCATATCTGAATTTTGCCTTTTATAAATCATTGAGAATTACAATACACAGTTATATAATTGAATCTTCTCTTGTATCGTTAATATTTTTCATTGTTTAGAGAAAACTCTTTTTGTTCAGACCTCACATGTAACTGGATTTAGAAATTACAGGGGGTTTAAGATGCTTGTTTTTTAAACGATTAAATATTTTCATTTTTATTACTTTTCTACTTTTAAAGACTTTTTACAAAATATGTAATACTTCTAAAGTATTTTATGCTTATGAGGTTTTGTACAAATGATTCTGGACAATTTTAAAGACAAATCTAGCCGTAAGTTTATGTATATATCCCAAAACCTCAGGAAAAATATAATTATGATATTTGAAAGGAAATAATTCAGGATAATTAATCCCCACATTGACATTTAAATGTATTAGTGGTATGCACCAGTGAAAGTATTGATCAATGAAAGTAATCAGTAATAATAAGAAAAATTAATCACGTTTGCAAATGTATTTGACTTCAGCTGTGGAATGTACTTTGGCCAGGATTGAAGCTGACCCTGTGAATATAACGGGGACTATTACCCACCAAAAAAGACAAGGAAAAAATGTAAATGAAGCAAATTTGAGAGGCCATGCATTCATTTGCTATTAGGATATAGAAATATAGTGAGTGATGTACAGCCTGAAATTTGTGATCTACAGTTTGTAAACCCATTGCTGGATTTGATCATCAGCAGGTGATTTAGAAGAACACACAAGAAATTGTTTTTTGGGGAGGGGGGGGAATATTTGTTAAAGGTCTCATCTTTGATAAGTAGAGCTTGGGTTACAACCTGAAAAGGGTGGGTTTATATCAGTAATCTTTCAGAATCATTAATTAACCTGGACTGGCTGGATATTCTTAATTAAGATCTCTTTTATTTTGCAGAATTTAGTTAAATCTTGACCTCGGCAAAATCTTGTGGCTCATTGAGACTCACACTATGATTCTCAGTGTGATTACCTAGAGATTGGAAGCATCTCTCTTTACCCTCAACTTGCTAAGGCAGGAATCAAATGACCACACTGTTATATGTTATCCTACTATTTTTTTCCCCTTCTAATCAACATGAGGAGAGAGCTTGAGCAATGCTGTCACTGAAAGGTGAAATTAAATGGGTGAAAGCCAAAAGTGCCTAGTTTAACTTCTCCAGTTTTGTCAGTATTTCAGTATTCACATACACATCATATTATACACAGCACACCCCCCTTGTTAATACAAATAACTTTTCCCTGTCTTGAATGACATTTGCTCTCAACTATTCCTCCCACCTTTCTGTGAATTCCGACAGATTTGATAATAAATCAGCCCAGGAATATTTTAGGAGTGCTCCATTCCCAGTGGGAACTGAATACAAATGGAGTGAAAAGCCTAGATGTCCATCTATTGCATCCTCTGTTTCTGCAGCAGGACAGAACCGCCCACACCACGTTCATCTAGCTTTTTGTCTCCATAGAGATATTCCTAGTGATAATTAGATCTGTGCATTTAAAGCATCACCGTTCTAAAATAAGCTGTCACATAATGCGTTACAAGTGCATGCAGTAGCAGTTGGTAAAGTTTTACCTAACATTTCTTCTTCCGGATGTAAGAAAACTTTGTTATGAAAAATGAAGAGGCACTCAGTTTGCAAAGAAAGTGTGTAACTTTGGAATCCAAGCAAGAGGGAGTCCCTCAGACATTTACACCTTAGATGTGGTGGCATTGTGCTTGCAGGAGATTCCCAAATGCTTATTTTCAGAGCTCATCCCTTTCAGTAAGCTTTTCAAAGATAATAATAATACTGCATGTGTATTTCGGTAGCTGTTTCTAGAAACATTTTGATACTGTGAAATCAATACAGGGCCAGGAGCTGTTGAGCTCTCCTGGCAGCACTGCTTTGGGGAGAATATTCTGAACTATGATATCAGATTCTTTAAGTTAAAAATAAATTTAAAAAAAAAAAAAAAAGGAATGACCTGCAGCTTGTGACAGCCTGTGGAATATATCTAACTGTGTGTTGAACTCTACTAACACCACGATGACAAACCTCAATGAGAATTAAAGCTTTCACTTAGTAGCAACCCTGCTGTCTCTCCCACTGCCTCCCCCATGCTATCTACAAAGCTGAAGCAACCAGGGACTCACCGAAGTTAGCTTTTCTTCTACTTGGTTCTCTGGAAGAGAGTCCTACAAGCCCAAGGAGGCTCCAGCGCTGAAAAGCTGCACAGAACATCTCAGACTGAAGGCAGGCTGGCTCTGAGCTCAGTCCAGCACGTTCATGGTTATCCACAAAGAGGCAGGAAGAGGTTATTCCTGGTTCTGCTTGGAAATGAGCTGCAGAAGGTACCTGCTGGGTGCTGCTGCTGGCTCTCTGTGGCTCAGCTCCCTTGTCACAGGTGTGATGGAGTGGGCTGGGAAAAGCTGCAGCTGCATGGACCCCCTGATTCCTGTCATGATTTGGAACAGGTGAGCCACCTCCCTTTGCTCTTCAAAGCATAGGTGGGTATTTAACAGCCATGAGAGCACAGGGGTTTGTGGCCGTGTCTTGGGGCAGGGACTGCTGTAAGCACTCCCTTTCAGGAAGCAGGTTGGCTTTTCAAGGCCATGAGTATCCACAGCTCCAGCTGGGAGCTCTGGGTGGCCCCTGCCCCTGAAATGGGCAACCCAAGCTTTACCAAATACCACGTCCATGCGAGATAACTAATTCTCTTAGCCACTGGTTTCACCATCTCCAGTCACCTCTTTTTCTTAACCAAATAACCACAGCAGCTCATGAAATTTGTGCTTTGTTCCCTGCATAGATTTTCTCCTTAGGGGAAATTAATATATTGATTCTTTCTCTAGAAACATATTTTTGTGAAATGATACTGAAGTTAATGCTCCTGAAGACCCCATCCGTACTTTAAGACTGTTGATAGAGGCCTTAACGCTGACATTAGATTTCAGACTGCTGGGAAGGCATAGTTTCTCTCACTTAGACTTTCCAAGGCCGCTTTGAACTTTTATCTAATACTGTTGATAGGCTTTATACCTTATTGGAACGCTCTTTGAAGCAGCGAGAGAGGTTATTGGCATTCCCTTACTACCTGCGTTTCAGCAAGGAATGGGAAGAAGCATGGCCTCAGCCTGCAATAACAGTGTGAAATAATACTCCTGTTCAAGTGCAAGTATTTTAATTTTCTGATGATACGATGGTCATGACAAAGATCAGCCCAAAAGGTGATTTCCTCTCTCCAACAGAAATTTCCAACCTATAATATGGCAGCATGAGCTTCATTTTCACAGCTAAAATTTCTCGGGAGGTTTCTGGGTGAATTCCCACAAATTGGGCAGAAGAGTTTCCTCTCAAGTCATTCCTTGGCCTACTTGACCTCGTGTGCGAAGTACAGGGTGCAAAATTGTTTTTCTAAGATGGAGCTGTATTTTAGTAGTACCCTGGATGAAGCCACCAGTCTATTTCATAACAGTGGTGAGGCAACAGCTTCTAAAGGACCAAATGAAACTGGTGACAGAATCAAAGGCTTTGTCTCCCATTGTGTTATGGCCTTCTTAGCACTGCTCTGCTTTATGGATGACAAGGGTAGTCTATAGATTAGTGTTTGACTCTTAATGATTCACACTACATGTGCAACAAGAATTACACGCAGGTACTAGTTCAGTTGCTACCTAAAAACTCCTGGGGACCTTCATGTCCCATTCCTCCCCTGTACAGTGGAGATCCTTCCCGTGTGAAGAGGCCCCAGATTTTGCCTTCAGAAAGAGCTCACACTTCAGACCATAGCAGTAACCTGCTGGCCCCAACTGGAGTCAGGCTGGTTCTGGGTACATCTATTAGCACCTTCAACAGTGTCAAAAAAAGGTGGGAGGAAAAAAGGGTTTTTAAAAAAATATTCTGATGGACCACAGGCACTTTTCATGATACCTCCTTTTCCCATTGGTTGGTAATAGTTTGATAAATTTATTACGTAAGTGTAGGTATGTAAAGATTAAATTACTTAGGCACACTTGCTTCTCAGTGAAAGGGATTGTTTTTATTAATTGTAGTTTTCCTGTATGCCAGCTACATACTCTTCAGTAGCAAAATTAATGTTTGTATTGTCATCTATCCATCTGAGAGACATTTGTACTGCAGTCAGGAATTACTTTTTCTGTCCATATATTGGAGAGAAGAAAGTGAGAGTGTGTGCAAGAGCTAGTGCAGAACCAAATTCGACACTAGACCTGAATTCCAAGTCTTGGTATTTAGGAGAGCAGACAATGAAACAGTTGAGTTGCTTCAAACACACAACGTGAATTTATCTCTAAAGTCTTCAAGATACAATACGTGTTCATATTGAATTTGAGCTGGATAATAAAACAAACTATTCTTTATTTGGACAACATGTGGAAGTAAAACCAACAAAAATAACAAACCTTACCCTCATTTCTTTACTGATGCATCTTTGGACTTGCTATGTCCTTCTTGCCCAGATTTCCTTACCTTGTGAACCCCAGAGCTCCATCAGATCAGCTTGCCCATTCAGCTTTCACTGGTGCCACTGGTAAGTCGCCTCGTGACAACTTCTTCCTGCCTGTGCTCATGTGCCCCGTGACACTCCCAGGCCACTGTGCTTGTAAAAGCCAGCAGCAATCACGTAGATTACTTATTTAATTAATACTCCCTTTCAAAGTCCTGCCTTTGCAGAGAGGGAGGAGAAATAAATTTCGTGTATTTTCAAAGCATCTATTTCTACCTGACTGAGCAGTCACGAAGGCTGATGAATTAACTGTTTCAACTGGTCTGCCACAGGCACGCTGGTCCTTTCAGATGGTGAGTAACCTACACCTCAGGCCTCCCAGGGCTCCCTGCACTGTGGAGGTGACATGTAAAGCAGTGGCTTGGGAAAGGATTTATAGGTCAGAGAGAATAAGTGATGGAACAGAACTTTCCAAAAAGGACTAATGAGATGCTGAGATACCTAAGTGGAACAATGTGATCAGAAATAGAGAGGTAATCTTAGCTCTGTATAAACCATTGGTGAGGGAGACACCTCAGTATTTGTTTCTGGTATCCCTTTTGCAAGGCATCTTCAGAAACAGGAGAGAGTGGTTCCAGCTCTGGGGAAGATTTCAAAAGTTTGAGCCTTAGGGAATATGGTGGTTGTGAAGGATGCAGACTATTTAGTTTATCAGAAAGGAGACAGATCAAGATGCAAGTCAATTTACAGAGTAGTGAAATTAAAAGACAGAAAAGATCCAGCAGATGTAGCTAGATCCACTGCTTGGAGGATGAAGCATCATATTGGAAATAAACCCCGAGTTCTAGCAGACAAAGTTGTGAACTTGGCAAAAAAAAATACCCAAAGAAGTAGCACGTTGTCGTCTCTCAATGTTTTCAAATCATGACTGCATGCCATAAAATGAAAGCAGATCATCTTCACAGCAAGCCCTGACCAGGATTCATACCTTTAAATCAACCTTGGCTGGCCAGTTGGTTTACTGGTAATACTGGTCTCACCTAGTCTAAAGAGTTCAGGGATCAGTTCAGTCATGGATCACCAGATGGACTGAGCACTGCAGCTTCTCCAGTGGAAACTCTTGCCATGTAGGTCCCTATTAGGAGAGCTGTACTGCTGGGTAATTCCTAGAGACAGTCTATTTACTTTGAACAAAGATAGCCTTAGATAATGAAATTACTTTTGAAAGAAAAAGTAAAATTGCAAAAGCTATCCACATTCCAACAAAACATATATTCTAGGAAGGCGTACAGGGTTTTTTCCTCCAGAAAATAGACTGCATATTGGGGGGGGGGGGGGGCAGGAGAAGAGAATATTTGTTAAAGGTCTCATCTTTGATAAGTAGAGATTGGGTTACACCCTGAAAAGGGTGGGTTTATATCTTTTATCTTTATATCTTTCAGAATCATCAATTAACCCGGACTGTACTGGCTGGATATTCTTAATTAAGAGCTCTTTTTTTTTTGCAGAATTTAGTTAAAATCTTGTGTGGCTCATTGAGACTCACACTATGATTCTCAGTGTGATTACCTAGAGATTGGAAGCATCTCTCTTTACCCTCAACTTGCTAAGGCAGGAATCAAATGACCACACTGTTATATGTTATCCTACTATTTTTTTCCCCTTCTAATCAACATGAGGAGAGAGCTTGAGCAATGCTGTCACTGAAAGGTGAAATTAAATGGGTGAAAACCAAAAGTGCCTAATTTAACTTCTCCAGTTCTGTCAGTATTTCAGTATTCATATACACATCATATTATACACAGCACACCCCCTTGTTAATACAAATAACTTTTCCCTGTCTTGAATGACATTTGCTCTCAACTATTCCTCCCACCTTTCTGTGAATTCCGACAGATTTGATAATAAATCAGCCCAGGAATATTTTAGGAGTGCTCCATTCCCAGTGGGAACTGAATACAAATGGAGTGAAAAGCCTAGATGTCCATCTATTGCATCCTCTGTTTCTGCAGCAGGACAGAACCGCCCACACCACGTTCATCTAGCTTTTTGTCTCCATAGAGATATTCCTAGTGATAATTAGATCTGTGCATTTAAAGCATCACCGTTCTAAAATAAGCTGTCACATAATGCGTTACAAGTGCATGCAGTAGCAGTTGGTAAAGTTTTACCTAACATTTCTTCTTCCGGATGTAAGAAAACTTTGTTATGAAAAATGAAGAGGCACTCAGTTTGCAAAGAAAGTGTGTAACTTTGGAATCCAAGCAAGAGGGAGTCCCTCAGACATTTACACCTTAGATGTGGTGGCATTGTGCTTGCAGGAGATTCCCAAATGCTTATTTTCAGAGCTCATCCCTTTCAGTAAGCTTTTCAAAGATAATAATAATACTGCATGTGTATTTCGGTAGCTGTTTCTAGAAACATTTTGATACTGTGAAATCAATACAGGGCCAGGAGCTGTTGAGCTCTCCTGGCAGCACTGCTTTGGGGAGAATATTCTGAACTATGATATCAGATTCTTTAAGTTAAAAATAAATTTAAAAAAAAAAAAAAAAGGAATGACCTGCAGCTTGTGACAGCCTGTGGAATATATCTAACTGTGTGTTGAACTCTACTAACACCACGATGACAAACCTCAATGAGAATTAAAGCTTTCACTTAGTAGCAACCCTGCTGTCTCTCCCACTGCCTCCCCCATGCTATCTACAAAGCTGAAGCAACCAGGGACTCACCGAAGTTAGCTTTTCTTCTACTTGGTTCTCTGGAAGAGAGTCCTACAAGCCCAAGGAGGCTCCAGCGCTGAAAAGCTGCACAGAACATCTCAGACTGAAGGCAGGCTGGCTCTGAGCTCAGTCCAGCACGTTCATGGTTATCCACAAAGAGGCAGGAAGAGGTTATTCCTGGTTCTGCTTGGAAATGAGCTGCAGAAGGTACCTGCTGGGTGCTGCTGCTGGCTCTCTGTGGCTCAGCTCCCTTGTCACAGGTGTGATGGAGTGGGCTGGGAAAAGCTGCAGCTGCATGGACCCCCTGATTCCTGTCATGATTTGGAACAGGTGAGCCACCTCCCTTTGCTCTTCAAAGCATAGGTGGGTATTTAACAGCCATGAGAGCACAGGGGTTTGTGGCCGTGTCTTGGGGCAGGGACTGCTGTAAGCACTCCCTTTCAGGAAGCAGGTTGGCTTTTCAAGGCCATGAGTATCCACAGCTCCAGCTGGGAGCTCTGGGTGGCCCCTGCCCCTGAAATGGGCAACCCAAGCTTTACCAAATACCACGTCCATGCGAGATAACTAATTCTCTTAGCCACTGGTTTCACCATCTCCAGTCACCTCTTTTTCTTAACCAAATAACCACAGCAGCTCATGAAATTTGTGCTTTGTTCCCTGCATAGATTTTCTCCTTAGGGGAAATTAATATATTGATTCTTTCTCTAGAAACATATTTTTGTGAAATGATACTGAAGTTAATGCTCCTGAAGACCCCATCCGTACTTTAAGACTGTTGATAGAGGCCTTAACGCTGACATTAGATTTCAGACTGCTGGGAAGGCATAGTTTCTCTCACTTAGACTTTCCAAGGCCGCTTTGAACTTTTATCTAATACTGTTGATAGGCTTTATACCTTATTGGAACGCTCTTTGAAGCAGCGAGAGAGGTTATTGGCATTCCCTTACTACCTGCGTTTCAGCAAGGAATGGGAAGAAGCATGGCCTCAGCCTGCAATAACAGTGTGAAATAATACTCCTGTTCAAGTGCAAGTATTTTAATTTTCTGATGATACGATGGTCATGACAAAGATCAGCCCAAAAGGTGATTTCCTCTCTCCAACAGAAATTTCCAACCTATAATATGGCAGCATGAGCTTCATTTTCACAGCTAAAATTTCTCGGGAGGTTTCTGGGTGAATTCCCACAAATTGGGCAGAAGAGTTTCCTCTCAAGTCATTCCTTGGCCTACTTGACCTCGTGTGCGAAGTACAGGGTGCAAAATTGTTTTTCTAAGATGGAGCTGTATTTTAGTAGTACCCTGGATGAAGCCACCAGTCTATTTCATAACAGTGGTGAGGCAACAGCTTCTAAAGGACCAAATGAAACTGGTGACAGAATCAAAGGCTTTGTCTCCCATTGTGTTATGGCCTTCTTAGCACTGCTCTGCTTTATGGATGACAAGGGTAGTCTATAGATTAGTGTTTGACTCTTAATGATTCACACTACATGTGCAACAAGAATTACACGCAGGTACTAGTTCAGTTGCTACCTAAAAACTCCTGGGGACCTTCATGTCCCATTCCTCCCCTGTACAGTGGAGATCCTTCCCGTGTGAAGAGGCCCCAGATTTTGCCTTCAGAAAGAGCTCACACTTCAGACCATAGCAGTAACCTGCTGGCCCCAACTGGAGTCAGGCTGGTTCTGGGTACATCTATTAGCACCTTCAACAGTGTCAAAAAAAGGTGGGAGGAAAAAAGGGTTTTTAAAAAAATATTCTGATGGACCACAGGCACTTTTCATGATACCTCCTTTTCCCATTGGTTGGTAATAGTTTGATAAATTTATTACGTAAGTGTAGGTATGTAAAGATTAAATTACTTAGGCACACTTGCTTCTCAGTGAAAGGGATTGTTTTTATTAATTGTAGTTTTCCTGTATGCCAGCTACATACTCTTCAGTAGCAAAATTAATGTTTGTATTGTCATCTATCCATCTGAGAGACATTTGTACTGCAGTCAGGAATTACTTTTTCTGTCCATATATTGGAGAGAAGAAAGTGAGAGTGTGTGCAAGAGCTAGTGCAGAACCAAATTCGACACTAGACCTGAATTCCAAGTCTTGGTATTTAGGAGAGCAGACAATGAAACAGTTGAGTTGCTTCAAACACACAACGTGAATTTATCTCTAAAGTCTTCAAGATACAATACGTGTTCATATTGAATTTGAGCTGGATAATAAAACAAACTATTCTTTATTTGGACAACATGTGGAAGTAAAACCAACAAAAATAACAAACCTTACCCTCATTTCTTTACTGATGCATCTTTGGACTTGCTATGTCCTTCTTGCCCAGATTTCCTTACCTTGTGAACCCCAGAGCTCCATCAGATCAGCTTGCCCATTCAGCTTTCACTGGTGCCACTGGTAAGTCGCCTCGTGACAACTTCTTCCTGCCTGTGCTCATGTGCCCCGTGACACTCCCAGGCCACTGTGCTTGTAAAAGCCAGCAGCAATCACGTAGATTACTTATTTAATTAATACTCCCTTTCAAAGTCCTGCCTTTGCAGAGAGGGAGGAGAAATAAATTTCGTGTATTTTCAAAGCATCTATTTCTACCTGACTGAGCAGTCACGAAGGCTGATGAATTAACTGTTTCAACTGGTCTGCCACAGGCACGCTGGTCCTTTCAGATGGTGAGTAACCTACACCTCAGGCCTCCCAGGGCTCCCTGCACTGTGGAGGTGACATGTAAAGCAGTGGCTTGGGAAAGGATTTATAGGTCAGAGAGAATAAGTGATGGAACAGAACTTTCCAAAAAGGACTAATGAGATGCTGAGATACCTAAGTGGAACAATGTGATCAGAAATAGAGAGGTAATCTTAGCTCTGTATAAACCATTGGTGAGGGAGACACCTCAGTATTTGTTTCTGGTATCCCTTTTGCAAGGCATCTTCAGAAACAGGAGAGAGTGGTTCCAGCTCTGGGGAAGATTTCAAAAGTTTGAGCCTTAGGGAATATGGTGGTTGTGAAGGATGCAGACTATTTAGTTTATCAGAAAGGAGACAGATCAAGATGCAAGTCAATTTACAGAGTAGTGAAATTAAAAGACAGAAAAGATCCAGCAGATGTAGCTAGATCCACTGCTTGGAGGATGAAGCATCATATTGGAAATAAACCCCGAGTTCTAGCAGACAAAGTTGTGAACTTGGCAAAAAAAAATACCCAAAGAAGTAGCACGTTGTCGTCTCTCAATGTTTTCAAATCATGACTGCATGCCATAAAATGAAAGCAGATCATCTTCACAGCAAGCCCTGACCAGGATTCATACCTTTAAATCAACCTTGGCTGGCCAGTTGGTTTACTGGTAATACTGGTCTCACCTAGTCTAAAGAGTTCAGGGATCAGTTCAGTCATGGATCACCAGATGGACTGAGCACTGCAGCTTCTCCAGTGGAAACTCTTGCCATGTAGGTCCCTATTAGGAGAGCTGTACTGCTGGGTAATTCCTAGAGACAGTCTATTTACTTTGAACAAAGATAGCCTTAGATAATGAAATTACTTTTGAAAGAAAAAGTAAAATTGCAAAAGCTATCCACATTCCAACAAAACATATATTCTAGGAAGGCGTACAGGGTTTTTTCCTCCAGAAAATAGACTGCATATTTTATTGCAGCATTTTAAAACCGATTATTAAAGTGTCTTTTATTGATGAAACAGCACTTGTCCCATTTGTCGTGCCTGTTTTAATTGTGTTCGGGGGGGGGTGGCACCCTCTCCCCAGCCCCCCAGCCGTGCAGAGGAACGCTTTTGCCATATTTGCTTCTTGTGCTTCTTGGCCATATCCCCGAAAAGTCTTTTTCTTTTTTCTTTTTTCTTTTTTTTTTTTTTTTTTTTTTTTTTTCCCCCACTGAGTCTGCCAGAGTCAGACAGAGTTCATCGCCCCGCCGCCCCCGCCGCTGCCCCGCAAGTGCCCCGGCTGCGGGGGCAGCCCCGGGAGGCGGCACCGGGATGCGCTGCAACCCCCGGGGCGCCCCGGCTCCTCTGCCCGGGGGGGTTCGGTGGAGCTGGGTGCCGCCTCGCCTTGGTCCGAGCTGCTACCCCGTCCCCTGCGGAGGTCTGGCACTCCGGCCCCGCTGCCCGCTCCCCCCTCCCCGCCCCGCCCCGGGACAGGGCCGGGCGAGCGGCGGGGGAGCCGTCGGGGCCGCACCGCCGAGGCTCCGGTTGCGGCGGCGGCTGAACCGGGCGCTCCCTCGGGCTCTGGCTGCCGGACGGTGACAGCAAAGCGGGTCCCCAGGGGTAAGGCCGCTGGAGGATTCCTGGCCCGGGTGGGAACGGAGCCCGCGGCCGCGTTATTCCCCGCGGAGGGCGCCGTCCCTGCGGTACGAGCAGAGGGGCTCGGCAGAAGAACCGTTGGGGAAAAGCTGCAGAGCTGTAAAGTCAATTTTCCCTTCCACGTGTTGGTGTCACGGCTGGTCACAGCTCTCAGCCGGGCTGCAGGATGCTCTACCCCCCGGCAAGCCAGACCCATAGTTTATGCTCCCCCCAGCTCCCCCTCTTTTTTTTTTTTTTTTTCCCCTTTTAACGGATATGGCTTAATATTGGTCATCTCCAATTTTCGAGGTAGCGACAAAAGGTCGGATCTGACGCATCTTCCGCACGGCCCACCCCCACCCCAATCAGCCTGTTTGCAAATAATTAATAACGGCACAATTAGGCAGTAATGATGGGACCCGCAGTTACGGCCTTCCTGACGGTAACGCAGATTAAAAATAATGCTGCCGAGCCCATCTCCTTTTGATGACTCAGTCCAGATCCTGCGACGGGCGCCTTCAATCTTTATCAGAAAAAAAAACCCAAATCCAATAAATCCAATAACCCGACACACACCCCCCCAATAAAATCCTAAGAAGAAGTCAGAAGAGCTGCGGTGCTATATTTGCTTTTGGTTTTTATTATCAACAATCAATTAATGGTACACTCTTGGAAAACTATATGCACATGTAGAAATATTTCCCCTTTTAAATAGAAGCATTCATTTTAACCACATATAAATAAATCTGAAAACCCTGAACATAATTTATGACGATTATGCTCACGAACATATTCCAACAGGTAGGGAAAAAAGAAAAAGAATAAATGAGACGACATGCAACCCATAACAAAAATAGATATCATTGCCTGAACCTGGTCTCTCTAAACGCAAAGGGAACCGAACCCGTGAGAACCTTATTTCTCCATAAAGACACGCCATAGAGACTACGAGAAGGGAAAACATTATTTATACGGTCAACTAGACAAGTCTGTACTGATATTAACACTATACAGCTGAGCCACAGAACACAGTTGTAGAAAGACACGGAAAAAGAGAAAGCATACCTGTCAACATTCAACTAAGAGCTATAGTTTGTGCCTTTGAAAATAAAATTAGAAAACCCTAACGGAGATGCCTAAAAACTGCGTGAACGGTGTAATCATAATAATTAATAATAATTAATAATTAATAATAAATACAAGCCGTCCGCCGTCGGGGGCGCCGGCCCTGGGCCGAGCCCGGAGGCGGCGGCGGCGGCGGCAACGGAGAGACCCAGGACCCAACCGGGGGGCGGGGGGGGGACACGG